>NC_045981.1:11643567-11943567 GCF_010909765.2 Amblyraja radiata | reverse complement strand
ATGCTGTCTGTCCTGCTGAGATATTCCAGCATTTTGTGCCTACCTTAAGATTTCACGTTACACTTGAAAAATAAAAAAAGTTACGAGATTAAGGATAACCTGTAATAGAGGTTATTACTCATTGGATAGCACCTTTGAAGAAAATGTGCTAAGATGTCAATTAACTAAACAATTCTATGATAGACACAATTCGAAGGTAGACACAAAATGCTGGAGTAACCCAGTGGGACAGGCAGCATCTCTGAAGATAAGGAATGGGTGACATTTCGGGTCGAGACCCTTCTTCAGACTGAAGAAGGATCTCGTCCCGAAAAGTTGGTTCGACGAAGAGAATGTGCAAAGATGTCAATTAACTAAACAATTCAATGATTTCATAACTGTAGTCTTTGTTCCAACATGCAATTTACAGACCTTGGTTTAGTCTGAAAAGCTGGTTTGCTGTAGAATGTGTCTAGCTTGTCAGTGTATTTCGATTATAGTTGTGCATCATTATGCATTCTTAATAAGCAAGATCAGGATCCAGGGGAAGCTGAGGATCAAGATATTGTTAACACTTCTTCATTGCTATTTTAATTCTATGTTATTTTAAAAAATAATCTTAGTTATGAGCTCTTTGCCTGCCTTGTAGTCATCAGAGCTGGTTTCGTAAGTGGGCAACATAGCACATTATAATTTAAAACCCTTGCAAAGTTTATGTAATTCCTGCAAATTCCTGTACATATGTATGTATTAAAATGCTGGGCACTAATACACTAACATGATCGTCCCAATTATTTTCCCAGTGACTCAATAAAGAGTTTAAAGAGAGTTAGGGGTGGCAAACTGGCCTTCCCAGTGAGGCCCAAATCTGAAAAATGAATTGACAAGAAGCATATTATTCAGTTAAAAATTTGAAAAGTTAATTTCTTGTATGAGTTAAATAGATTTATTGTCTATTTCACTTAAAGTAGAAGAGAATAAACTTTGTGACTTCTAGAATTCAACAATATATCACCCATGTTTTACTAGCTATAGATAACTTAATAAATAACTTTTTCATGCTTATCAAAATGCAGTAAAACATTCAATTGGAGCAAAATGGAAAAATGTTCACTACGTTGAGATATTGTGTTTGTATTATTCTGGTACCAGTGCCACACTGAATACAATTGAATACGTACCATTTAACCCTGTTTTATTTGTGCAGTTTTCTAATTAACAGTATTCTTAGAAAAACAATTGTTTACAGCTTGTGTGTTGGAAGGGGAATGGAATTTTGAAATCCAGGAGACTTATGATACTGATTACTGTCATTCATATGATCTGACTGTTATTGTTGTTTTACAAGCAGAGAAAAAAACGGAATAAACGGAGTCTAACTGAAACATGTGAAGTGACTACCTCAGCTTCTCATCTTGAGCAGATTCCTTCAGAGAGTGAACACAAGGACACTGAAACAACACACAGTAAAATTGATAATAAAACCACTGATTATTCTGCTGACACTGAAGATGTGGCCAATTTTCAAAAGTCTACCAGTGGAAATGATAATCTAGAAGATGCTGTAGGTGATGACCATCCCCCCAAGTCAACGCTAAAGAATCAAATGCCAGATAGTTACAGTTCAGTCAAAGAAGAGCCAAATTCAGGCTTGGAATCATCCAAAAGTGGCATTATACCCAGTGAGAACAAAGATCAAGATGCTAGAGCTACTGTAGAGAAGCCAGCACCTCACCCACAGAAGAAAAATTCAACTGATTCAAAGGAGGGTATAATTTTAACACTGGAAAAACAAAAGGAGAACAATGGTAATGTTGAATCAGCAAAGGAAGTCCATGGAGGCAAATCAGAAGCTGCAAAAGATAATGCTGGAAGTGACCTTGAGTGTACAGGAGCCAGCAAAGAAAAGATTTGCAATCAACAGAACTCAAAGAAGGAAGAGAGCATTCCACTTACTAAGGTTAATAACACTGTTTTCATAAATAAATTGTTTTTTTAATCAAAATAGTAATTTGTGAAAAAATGCCATTTTATATATAAATAAAAATGACCTGAAACTATTGTAAGAAGCTCGATTAAATAGAAAAAAAATTGACCTGAACAATATTCTACAAAGTGTTAAATTTTCAACTGGCCTAATTCCTCAACAGGGAAAATAAATTATTAAAAAAATACTTTATTTTAATCGTTTTCCACTTGGAACTGGGATTCCAGCTAAGGCATGTTGTAATAATGTCTGGTTACTCTTTGGTTACTCATCTAATCTATTATTCATGCCTTTCCTTCGACTACCTTGAAGATAATTTTAATAATATAAATTTTACTTCGGAGTCACGTGAGTGACTACGTGAAGACCCCGTCCAGCACGCATGCGCGACATGAGCGTTCACGCAGTGCAACAGCGAGGAACGGGAGTACGGGCGCTCCCGCTACAAGCTTGAAAGAACGGACCGTCAGGTAAGTACTTACCAGAGGTTCGAATTTACAAACTTTGCTCTTCTTTGTGCACCAGATTGAAAGCTGGAAAGAGCAAAGCAACACAGGGAAAACCGCCCCCGTTCGTCTCCAAGGAAGGAGCGTTCCGTCAGTGGGGGGCGAGAGGCGACACCTGGACCACACACGCTGCGGTCCACAATCATGGATACCGAGCCGAGCCCAGTCCGCTAGCGCTGCCGGACCAACAGCAGCGGACTGGAGGCAAATCAAGATTCAGACCGGCCGGTAATCCCAGAATACTCCGACAAGGAGACTCGCCGCGACAACGACAGAGGCAGCCGCCTGAGCAAAGTTGGCGACCAATCGCAGCGGGCTGGAGACAGGCACACGGAAGACGGACAGAGCCGGCACTGCAGACTACCGCCCGAGAGCGAGAAGGTGACTGTTTTCCAGCCTTAGAGAAGGGTCATGGAGCAAAAACTCCAGCGAGACTTGCCTCGGGAGCTGGGGCAAGCTCGCCAAGGGAGCACAAACACTCCCGCTCCAGTGCACTAACAGCACTGGCCATCGCATCTCCCTCAACAGAGGGGATCGTTGGCGACCAGGGATGGGCTGGTCAAGAAGAGGGGTCACTGGCTGAACAACATCGGGAGTATGCTTGAGGTACAGGACCAGGAAGAGCTGCTGGGTATGAGATACCGCTACGTGGCTACACCACGAGCGAGACATCCGTTACAGCCTAAACTGGCGGCCAGCTTACTACCTGTCCTTTAAACCTCTCCAAGACAGGTAGTCATTGAGGCGTTGGACTTTATCACGCCTCCCCAAAATTGCATTTGCTCAAAGTGCCTACCATTACTGGGGGTACATTGAGCAGGGCATTTAAAACCCCAAAACTTAAAATTGCAATATTGATACCCCTGATGTCGGCTATCACTTCACATGCTCATTCCAGAGGGGCAGGCTAGACTTGGCAAAACACCCTGACCCTACTGTACAACACAGTATGTGATTGGCAACCTCTGGAAGAAAGTCATAAAACCTGCCCTCAACCTAAAAAATTCACAGGACTGTGAGAATGCCGACCTCCGAACCACAGATCCTGCTATCTGGCAAAATGACCAAATCAAGCCTAAAAACTGGACGAAGAATCCAAGATATTCGGCCACTGAGGGCAGGACCTGGAATGAGCAAACCACACAAAAACCAGACAGCAGTACCTCCATGCATCCACCAGTAGGCGTCTACTTCATGGTACTGGTGAAAGCTCGGGGCCCGCATGCCATCCCCGCAAGTCTTTCAGGACAGGGCCCAGAGCGGGCCCCATGGAAAATGCGCCACCCCCCAACAACACCACCCTGACAGACAAGGAACCAGAAACCAAAGGATGAACACCACCAAAACAACAGTGGAGATAGGTGAGTGGTTCCCACCATCACTTTTGGTGAGGGAATTCTGCTAACAGGGGGGGGGGAGGGGGGGGGGGGGACTACACCAGTTAATGAAAGCATGAAGAACTATCACACTTGGTAGTTATATACCAAAAAGTATTCAAGGATAAGTTGAATTTAAGGAAACTTGCCACCAATTCAGCATGCACCTCAAAGGGGGTTTACCCTCTCACTAAAAAGAGAACATGAGGGACAAGCTGAACTGGAGAAGTTACATACAAAGGGGTCATAAAGAAGTCTAAATATGAATCTTTGGAATTCGTGTTAAAATTACTAAAACCAAATAAAATGGTGAATGTCGCACCATCATTGACTTAACCACATTGAATACTTTTGTCAGGTATACACACGTTAATGGGAAACGTTTGCAACTGCCAAACAATGGATTCCTAGGATACTTTATGGTAGGCATAAGATGCATACTATTCAATACCCATCCATAAGATCATCGAAGATACCTAAAAAGTTACCTGGTTGAGGTAACAATGGCAGCATAAATTATAGATTAATGGGCTAATATGAGCCAAAACTGTTTCTAAAAAAATTAAATCCACCCTGACACTTAAGGAAACATGTTGTCATGGCATATCTCGATGATATTTGACTATAGACAAAACCATGGAGTTAGCTAATTCAGCAGCATTAGCTACTAAAAACAAATTAAATGGTAACAACCAACCAACCATTCGACTAAGTGGCAAGAGTAATTGGGAACAGTAGCAGCATTATCAGCTACTTAACTTGGACCTCTGCATTAGAGCAAAGGTGCTAGCGGTTATCAACATACAGGTCACTTTGACTGATCCATGAAATTGCCTATTTTCAGACCTATAATGATGGAAAGAGAACATTGGCATAGTATCAGTTCCATCATTTGTCAATAACCCATATCCAGAACAGGTGGCAGATGGACTAATCTAGAGTCATCACTACCACAGACACTGCACATAAAATCTAGTTGGAAATGTTGGGTGCGTTCAATGGGTTAAAAAAGCATATTGTTCAAAAATGCACCATTTTGCAAGTTCGTTTACAATTAGACATATCACAATGGTGGCCTATACTAACCACATGGGCGGGATAAAATCGATATCTTATGACAATTTGATCAATACAATCTGGTAATGGTGTGTCGACAAACATATTTTGCTATCAGCAACTTATCTACTAGGTAAGCTAAATACTGTGGCAGACATGTTAAACCCCAAAGTATTTGCTGAAATTACAAAGCAATATGGAACACTAGATATCGATGTCTTTACATTCCGACTGAATCACCACGTACCGATATATGTCGCTTGGGAGCCAGACCTTGAGGCAGCGGCAATGGATACATTTCCACTGAACTGGGGGTGGAAATGAATGTCTATGTTTTTTCCCCTTTTCTGCCTCATCAGTTAAGTACTACGCAAAATACAGATGAACTTTACTTCAAACTTTGGTAGTACCGACTGGCCTACACAGCTATGGTTCCCAGTGGTCCTTGACAGGGTCATTGAAACCCATGACCATTCCCAGCGGACCCGTTTCACTGATCCACCCATGCCATGACATAATAAGCCTACTGGGTTGCAAATTCCAAAAAGACCTTCTGATGAACCTGGGACTGTCAAATAGGACCATGGACACGACGACAGCATCTCACCGACTTCCATATCTCTGCAGTATAAGAAAGTGGGAACATACTGCTCAAGAACAGAAACCTACTAATCAACCACCATATCTATGTATCGGAGTTCCTGGCCAACCTTCACCACGATGAAGGTCTGAACTATAGCACTGTCTAATGCACTAGAAATGCACTGTCAGTCTATCTAAGACAGACACCAAGGGGAACAGGCCATAGGACCTCGTCCACTGGTGTCCAAATTAAAGAGAGGTACCTTCTATTCAAAACCCTAGACATATCAAGATCTGGGATGTCAACGTTGTCCTGACTTACCTAGGGATGGCCACCAGCCAGATCCTTACTCTGAAGACAGCTACCCTGTATACGGCCATGCTGATGGCTTAGTCTCAGCATAGGGTCCAAGCCTTTATCCACAGACTGGACAACATGGTCATAACATCAGACCAAATAACATTCATCATTCAGGAGCTGGTAAAACAGAGTAAACCAGGAACTTCAGGACGCATTATGGAATTCCGGGCGTACCCACCTGACCATCGTTATGTGTTATGACTCACCTTCTACAATATCAACACAACCTAAAATTCCCGAGGGAGATAAAAAGCACAATGGGTCAGCCACTAATAAGCCACTGGGTCGGTACCGAGCCAAACCATCTCTAGATGGCTCAAACAGGTATTGGGAGCTGCTGGAGTGGATACCGATATTACACATCTCACCCCACCAGAGCAGCATCCACGTCGGCGGCTAACAGTATGGATGTGCCATTGGACCTACCCTGATAACAGCAGGATGGTCCATGGAAAGAACTTTTTAACATTCTACAACTAGCCATTATAAAACCTGTTTCAATTGCAGAGAGAATTTTAGACGCTGCAAAAAATATAATTTAAGCCCGGGGGAGCGTTAATTTCTTTGTTATTATCGTCAAATAATACCATTGTTATTTTACAAACAGATTCATGTTTGATTACGATAACATACTTCCTCCCTTGGATGACTTCGGCAGCGAGTGAAGTATGGACTGTTACACGGTTTGAAATCACAGAGCTTTAAAATCTTCACGTAGTCACTCACGTGACTCCGAAGTAAAATAGTAAGATTAAACGAGAACTTACCAGTTCGAAGTTTGATCTGTATTTTATGAGGAGTTACGATGAGGGATTACGTGCCCTCCGCTCCTGCCCTCAATTATAGAGATCAACTGGTAACTTAGTTCTCCTTATCTTTACTATGTTTATTTCAATTACCGTGTTGTTTTCTGTGATTCCACACCGCTGCTTTGAAGTATGTCGCGCATGCGTGCTGGACGGGGTCTTCACGTAATCCCTCATCGTAACTCCTCATAAAATACAGATCAAACTTCGAACTGGTAAGTTCTCGTTTAATCTTACTATTAAAATATGTAGAAAGACATATTGGGTAATGATTCTCAGCAGGTTATTTAATGGGTGAGGATTTTGGCCAAATCTTGTGATTATCTAATAACCACACAGTTCATGTAAATAGGGAAAACTGCAGAAAATATCTGCCCCTATCAAGGTTAAATATAGGCAAGAGGATAAATTTGGGTAAGGGAGAAGAGTTGTGGAGGGGATATGGGGATGGATCTTCTTCCCCCAGAGAGTGGTAAGTATCTGGAATGCAATTAATGAGAAGCTGGATTGCTGACAGCATTTAAGAAGTGTCGAAAAGAGCAATTGAATTGCCTAGGCGTATATGGACCAGGTAGTGGGTAATGGGATTATTATGGAAGGGTGCCTATTAGTTGGGATGAATGTGTTGGGCTGAATGGCCTACTACCATGCTTTATGATTCTATGACTCTACTACCTTTGTGGTCATGCTTTCTAATTTGAATTTGTATTGCATTTTGTCAGTCATGTTATTCGTACTGACATGTACCATAATCATCACGGTTCACCTTCTCCCTTCCAAAATACCATCAAGCCAAATTGAGACATCTTTGATTCTGGCAACAGTGATGCAATATACGACCCTGAAATCTTGCTAGTGGCCTCAGAAACTTTTGGCTTCTCCCCTTATACTTGAATCCCTAATTGCTCTAACTCTTCAATTTGTTTAATCCTCTCCTGTGCAATGGAACTTGTCATGAACTTAGCTGTGACTGCTTTCCCCAAGAGATTTTCTGTCCAATATTGTCTGTATTGAGAGGGATTTTGTCCACAGAGGATCCCTACACTGCTCACCTGTGTTTCCTGCTCTGCCTGTTGGTTACTTAACTTTTTGAGTGCACAATCCTTACATACAGTGTGACCAGCTCACTAAACATGCTGTTCACAATGTCTTCAACATCAGAGATGCTGTATAGCAAATTTATCAGAAGCTCCAATAGCACAATGTGTTTAGTCAATGGGTGGAGCTGGATAAATGCTGACTTCTCACCATTTAGGGAATACTTTTTATTCTTTTTGCAGCTGCCCATTTGTCTCATTTATCCACGCTAATCTATTTGCTACAGTTTTGCTCATTCTAATTTGATTTTTTTTAATGTAATGATTCGCTCTGCAGCTTTCACTGTTGCATATCCTGTGTCATTGACAAACTCGGATATAGTTCTTTCCAACAACATCTTTGCTATTTGTGAAAATGCTAGATATCAGATATTCCTCTCATTCCACAAGGCCAGATTCTTTGCTAGACCATTAATTTATCCTCAATTCTATGAGCTCACTTTTTGCCAAGTCTTATAAAGGTACTTTATTAAGTCACAAAAAGAACTATAAAAGCAAATGGTATATATGCAAATTGAGCATTTCTGGGATTCCAGTGTACGGTAATTTCTACTTATGAATCTGCTAACAAAGCCAATGTTTTCTCGTGTATAATCATGTGTTACTGTAAATATGTTCAATTATGCTTGGAATGCAATGATTCTGCTGCATCAGTAATTGGTTTAGAAACTTAACAGTGAGGAAGGCAAGACCCAAATGGAAGAATCACAGATTAGAGTCCAGATAGGCTGACAGAAGAAGGGTCTCGAACCGAAACGTCACCCATTCCTTCTCTCCAGAGATGCTGCCTGTCCCGCTGAGTTACTCCAGCTTTTTGTGTCTATCTTCAACCCAAGTGGAAGAGGCGGTTTGTTTGAGGTGGGGTTTGATCTTTTTAGTTTGGTAAACGATGACCATGATTTTATTGAAAGGTGGTCCACCTTGGACAAAGCACAGAAATGTTAGAGAACTCGAACTGAACATGTAAGGCTACTGATCCCAATATAAACATGTAAGTTTGAAACAGGCACGTGCCGTGAGTAATTACTCAGGGTAGGCACTGGGCAGTCAGTTGACTTTTAACTATCGTAAAAATTCGCGCATGCGCAGATTGGTCCTGTAGGCAGTCTGTCGACTTTTTAAAAATCTTTAAAAACCGCGCATGCGCAGATTGGTCTCCTCTCATATAGGCATGCGCAGCAATTTACGTGCAGTCCACGGTGCAAAGGCAGAATTTCAGCTGCCTTTATTGCCCGTTGTAAGTGAAGGCTTGAAACAGCGTCCACGGCACATGAGTTAAACATAGTTACGCGTATTAAATGTACAGCGGATGAAAGGCATGGGAGAATTATGCCTACCTAAGATCGATTATTAAAATAATAACCATTTAATAATAAATACTGAATTTGGTAAATGAATTGGAAATCTTTACTATTTATATTTAATAATTACCTTTTTATAATTTTAGTCAGGGTAAGCACCTACCTTGCCTACCCTGACGTCACGTGCCTGGTTTGAAAACACCAGACAAGTGAAGGCATTTCAGAAGTCACTTATGCTGTCTTTGGTGCCCTCTAGGGTGAAGATTCAGTTACTGATAATAAAAAGAAACGGCTTCAACAGAGTGAGAAAAAAATACCGGAACAGGAATACAAGACTGTGGAAGAAAAACATATTGATAAACCATCGGAAAGCCCAAAGCAGGAAAGTAACAAGGAATTGTCAATGACAACAATAAGCAATAGTGCTGATGCAGATAAAACATCATTAAGCAGGAAGGAAAAAAAACAGCAAAGAAAACATTCAAAGGAAAATACTTCTGGCTTAAGGTGGGAAATGAATGATTGAGTTAATAGGTAGATGACTTTTTAATGAAAAATTGTAGATGATCTTTGCTGGGTTTTAGCTGAGTAGACTTCCTGTCTTTCAGCTCACATCCTGTTATTCTGAATTTTGTTTAGGTGGATATTTCCAAGTTAAAGTTTTTTTATGTCAGGTTGTATCAATATGATTACCTGCTTTGGCCAGCAGGATGTATTTGAAGCACTTTGTTTTTTCCTCTAATTTTTCTTCTTCTGGACCACCTTATGGATTTTTGCATTTTGGATTATTTTTTTGCAACGCTTGCCTATACCTCTTAATGTTGTATTTTATTTATTAGGTCTTACTTTGTTGTTAGTTGCAACCCATTAGCTTGTTTTGTTTAATTCAACATGTCTTCTTGCTTTCATGGCTTCTTGCATTTACAACTCCCACTTTCTCTTTGCTAGTTGTTAATACGATCAACCGTGTTTACATTTAACCTTAGCCTGTTTCTTGTGTAACTGCCGTTGTCCTCTTTTGCAAATAAATTGAAATAATAACTACTCCCAGCTTTCCATATTCCAAAGAATTCTAGTCTTGCTTGTCCTCACCACTTTGAAAGCCTGCTATAAATGTGACCAGTTGAGTTCCTATAGTTTTATTTTATAACACTCATAGGGACAGGTTGCAAGTGCGAGTAGAGAAACAGAGGCAATGTTTCAGGTCAGAGACCTTGACTAAAGTTCTGATGAAGGATCTCCAACCTGAAAGGTTGATTCTCTACCCACTGATGTGGTCTGACCCTCTGAATACTTTAAGCATTTACTGTTCTTGTTTTATATTTTCAGCATCTGCAGTAATCATAGTTTCTGATGTAATATCAATTATCTTATGTATTTTACTGGGAACAAAATTGTCTAAAGGGAAATAGCACTAATATGAATCATCAAATATTCTTTGCCTTATCAAGTATTACTATGATTTTGATTGTAATAAACTTTTTTTTTAAATCTGCAGTTACACAAATTTAAAACCTGAAGAAACGGTTTCCATTTACTTCCATGCAATACTGTCAAAGGATTTTAAATTCAATCCATATAAAGATAAAGTAGTTATAAGATCAGGAGGTCTTGCTGATAAATGGGCTACAAACTTATTGGAAATGAATGTATCTAAGTAAGTTTACATTTGATTATGAGTTTTAATTGCTTGAATACTTTTCTGAAAGGGTTTTATTTTTTTGAATTTTTTTTAAATTTAAGAATAATGAAGAGTATGCATATTTAGGCTTGTATCACGTAACCGACTGGAAGGAATTGCGTTGATCATGATTGTGCTAGTTTCTGATCTCTCCATGTCTTGGGCACCTTCAGCACACATAAATAAAAGTTTGAGACGCTGACTCATGGATTGCAGAAAGCAATTAGATAAAAACTTTAAAAAGTTCTTAAATTGCAAGCAAATACAGGTGCACAACCTTTTATCCGGAGTTCCGGAAACCGAAAAGCTCCGAAAACCGGACATATTTTCCAGGATGTCGTCTGCACACCAAAGCTCGCGTTTGGTGCCAAACTTGACCCGAAACGACCCAAGGTCAACCCAGGTCTGTACTACTGTAGCGGCTGCCTCCTCCCCGGAGAACGGGGAGACACTTAAACATCTGTAAATCATTGCTTAAATGTTAGTCAGTTAGTTTGGAGGGCTTTTATGTGGGGGGGGGTGAAGGGGGAAACTTTAATTCTTAGTCCCCTACCTGGTCGGAGAGGCGGGGAGCGGGCGTCCGGCCGCGGGCGGCGCCGGTTGTAGCTCCGACCCTGGCAACTCTACCCCTGGCTGCGCGGCGCTCCAAATCCAGCGCCGCCCGCGGCCGGATGCCCGCAGCCCCAGCTCCGCGATGTTGGGAGTCGGCGGCCACAGCGCTCCAGAGCTTACCGCACGGTGACCCGGTAAGGCATTGCCCGCTCCCCGCTGGTATCCCAGCGCTGTGGCCGCCGACTCCCAACATCGTGGGGCTGCGGGCGTCCAGCTGCCGGCCGCGCTGGATTTGGAGCCGCGGAGTCAGGGGTAGAGTTTGCCGGGGTCGGAGCTCCAACCGGCGCCGCCCGCGGCCGGACGCCCGCAGCCCCAGCTCCGCGATGTTGGGAGTCGGCGGCCACAGCGCTCCGGAGCTTACTGCACGGCGACCCGGTAAGGCATTGCCCGCTCCCCGCCTCTCCGACCAGGTAAGGGACTAAGAATTAAAGTTTCCCCCTTCACCTCCCCCCCACCACATAAAATCCCTCCAAACTAACTGACTAACATTTAAGCAATGATTTACAATGATTCCCCGGTCTCCGGGGAGGAGGCAGCCGCTCCAGACTTTTCAAGCTGCCTACCTAATCTACACTAAAAATCTTCCATTACGAAATTCGAAAAATTCCGAAATCCGAGAAGTGTCTGCTCCCAAGGCTTTCGGATAAAAGGTTGTGTACCTGTAATTACAAATTCAAAATAAAGTGAGATAAGTAAATAATTTCACTAATTTTCCCCCCAAAATCAGTGACCCCTTCAGTTGAATGGGGTTTCAGTTCTTATCAGTTTTTGTCCTCAGCCTCTCAATGCATCATGGTTGAACTCGATGATGAATTCAGCTCATCATAAACTTGTTCATTTGGCACAACCCAAGATATTAGTCAGCTCCACCTAATCCATGACCCAATTCACAGATGACATCTTATTGAATGCCTTCCGAAAATTCGAACGCATGACAATCAGAGATTCCCCTTTGTTTGACATCCCAGTTAGAACGTCAAACATCTCAAAGATTTGCCAAACATAATTTCTATTTCATAAAAACATATTAACTTTGTATCTGTGTATCTGGGAGCAGCATTTTTCATCCAATTCTGCATTCTCCATGCTCACTGTGAGCTCACTGGTTGACCTTCCAGTTGCAGACATTGCAAGTATAGTTGTCTGGGGTCACTGGTCTGTAAGTCTGCACATCCTTTGCACTGCCATCTTAATCTAAGAATGTTTTGTATATTTCATTAAATCTTAATTTGTGTGGTTTAATTTTTTTTAAACTAATATATTCATTTTTTGTTCATTATAGTTTCTCGTGCACAATGCTCTTCTAGCTTGGAGAATAGAAGGATAACATTTTAACAAGTTATTCATCTGTGATGCCAGTGGATCTGTGAATTACCCAAATTAAGTGGTTGATGCCGCAATAAATTGTCCTTCCTTCAATGGATTAATTATTCTAATTTATTTTTATTCTTGAGTGGAGAACAAATATAAAATATAGATCAAAATATCTGCTGCTTTATGTTTATATAAGCATCTAAGATCGAAAAGAACACTTCCCTCGCCTCTGCTCATGCTCATGTATACTTTGATTCTTGCTCTGTATAATGGGCCTGTCCCACTGATGCAACCTTTCAGCGACTGTCTTCGACCTTCAAGCTCGAGGGCACTCGCCTGAAAAACATCGAGCTGGAACAATCGTCAGCGATGAAACCGCGAGCTGGATCGACCGACCGCGCACACACACACACACACACACACACACACACAAACACATCGCAAAGGCGGGGGCCAGGGAAAGCGGGGGAGCGCTGTCTGAAATTCACACCCGCGATTAACAGAAAGGTAAAAGACGGCTACACAGTGTATGGTAAGTCCTTTAGAGAGCGCGGAGGGGAGAGAAGGGGGGGGGGGGGAGAAGGAGTGGAGACAATTTTAAGAAGCCAGACAACTTATAATATAGTTTAGCGGGCATTTTACATTACCGGCCGGTTTTCTTTGGTCCTGAAAACTCCAATGAGCCAATTAAAATGCCTGGTCAGCGAAGGAGATTGCCTACGGCTGCCCTCGACTGCCTGTAACTACATAGCGACCACACTCCACTACGAGTTCAAAAGAACCATGCCGACCAATTTTTACTTGCGGAAAATTTTTCAACATGCTGAAAAATGTTCCTCGACCAAACTGAGGCCGTGAGTATGCGGGAACTTCCCTCGAGGATGAAGGAGAGTTCCAGTGACCTCATAGGACCTCCTAGGGCCAAGTGTCAACCCTGCTGCGAGTTTGAGTCGAGGGCAAACTCTTCTAAACTCGCGGATTAGGTTGCCGCAGTGGGACAGCTCCTTAACTCTTTGCTTTTACTGCTTACTGTTTTGATTTGTACTTTATTTCAAAAAAATGAGATTTATTACGTTTGAATTATTTGATTCTTTTGGGTCAAATATGATAAATTATTTATGCTTCACTTCAACAGGGATTTAGGAGAACATGGATACTTCATTGAAGGGTGCCATTCTGTTCATAAAGACAAGATTGAAAAACAACATCCTTATAAGTACGTAGTCCTACGTGACAATAAAATAGACTACGAATTTATTTATAAGTCTGACTCGCCAAAAGATTGGATCACAAATCGCTGCTTAATTATAAAACAACATTTGCTTTATGAAAGAGGTAAGAAGGTCCATGCAATTAATTTCTTACCATTGGGTTCACAACTAGTCTCTTTTTCAAAATGATACTAATTTACTATCTTATGCACTATGCAAATAAATGTTATAAAACTGTCTTTTGTTCTCATATTTGGCAAAACGGTTGGCCCTCTTGGTCCTGTTTCATATTTTGTGATCAATCTATCTTGACAAATTGCATATGGCTTCCGTGTACAATATATCTTTTAAAAATACAAAATTGTTTATTTTACTCATTATGGTTTTGAATATCTTTTAAGAAAGAAAGTAGATTATTATAAGCATCCTGCATGATCCCTAGTGCTTCATTATGTATATCAGAGGTATTAGTTAGACTTGGTTCTATGTTACCTTTAGTTTAAAAAAAAAAAAGATCACTCCAAGGAACCGAGTACAGTGTGTGAACAGATTTTTCTGCCATGAACTCTGATCAAAAAATTGGCAGGAAACTTGAATTCTAACACACTCTCCGACAAGACCTTTCATAATTTGTGAAATATTTCTCAGTTCTTGATAGATTGTTATTCTTGTTTATCATCTATTTAAATGATTTGGTTGAGAATGTACAAGGCAAGGTTGTTAAGTTTGCAGATGACACTAAAAATAGTGATGTTATAGACAGTGAAGAAGATCATCAAGAATTACAGCGGGATCCCGATCAGCTGGTTAAGTGATGTGAGGAATGACAAATGAAGTTAAATTCGAAAAAGTGTAACATTTTGCATTTTTGGAAATCAAGCTGCAGTAGGACAAAGTGAAGGGTAGGAACCTGTAGAGGTTTGAAGAACAGAGGGACCTAGGAGATAAGTATATAGATCCCTGAATGTAGTGTCACAGGTAAATAGAGTAGTGAAGGAGGCTTTTGGCACACTGGCATTCATCATTGAGTATAGAAATTGGGATGTTATGTTGTAGTTGTACAAGACTGTGCATTTGGGCCAAAGGGTCTGTCTCCGTGTTGTATGATTCTAGACCCTGGCATACATCATCAATTATGTTCATATGTTATAGGAACTGAATTAGGCCATTCGGCCTGTGTTTTTAGCATAAACAAATTCATGAGCTCATTTGCAAACTACATTCTCAACTTTGTATTATTTTGGCAAAGCAATATATTTACTAATTATTGCTTTCCCGTAATAGTACGTGGCATTCCAGATGAATTTTAGACAGCAATATTAATATGTCTACAGTGTTGCTTGTGTGTAATAAGCATGAATTTGCACAAACCTCACATTTGACAGGCAGGCAGCTTAGATTTATCTGAAATGAATCAGATTTATTTCCTGATCAGCAGGCTGTATGAATAGTTTGTTAAACATAATTGATTCTTTATATTTGCATACATTCATTAGCATAAATGTTGTTAGGGTGAGGAGAGTTTAAGCAAAGTTTATTTCCGAGTGAAGGATATTGCATGGGGAATATGCTTCCCTGGTCAGAATTAAGGCAAGCCCACTGAATAATTTAAAGGAAGAGTAGATAAACATGGGCTGAGCTTCAGAAAGCATGCATTTTGATACCTATTAATTTCTAACTGAATTCCTTTATATTTCACCAGAGTGGCATCAGTACGATGATATTATCTGCGCACCACACGATAAACGTTGGGCAGATAAATTACTTGATTTCATCAAAAGTGGAAAAAATGATATAAAAAGAGGAAAACAACTAGCAGGTGAAATCATGGTGGATTCGATATTTGATATTCTTACAACCTGGAATGAAAAGAATTTGAAGAATTGCCTGCAACAGCTACGGCAATTCTATGAAGTATATAAAAATCCTATGGTTTTTGAAGGAAGGCCAGTTACTTGGTCTTCTCTTTCCTTTGGGATGAAAGACGTAAGTCAGATTATCAATAGTTGGAATTACTTACTCTGTTTATATTTTTATCTCAGTCTCATATCTTTTTAACACATGTGCTAAGTAAGATGAATTAAGGTACAAGCCAAGGGAATAGTAATATGTCTTGTATGGAAAATCAGCCATGTTTGTATTGAATGAGAGCCGGGTCAAATGGCTGACCGTCCTAAATTCATTGCTTGCTGTCCTAGAGTCCTTTGTGTCATACAGTCATATTCTGGACTGCTTCCATTCATCAATCTTTAATCTGGTGTTTGAGAAGCACATGCCTTGGCAATTCTTGCCTTTTTGTATAAGAAATAAATGTACTTACTATTCTGCACTCTGCGTTTAGGTTGCCCATTTATGATTTAAGCAACTGTTTCTCCAATGATACTGCTACCACTTGCATTGGAACTTACCACAGAACATAAATCACTGATTATGTCACCAATGCTTAAATAAGTAGTTCCACCCTGGTGCAACTAAATCCCAGTACTGGGAATATGCTCCCATGCAATCAAAATCCATGACTAGGCAAAATCCGGCAGGCTTGTGTTCTCCCAGTACTGTCAAGTAAAACCTCTACCTCTCACATACAATATTATGACATTTAATTTAAGAATGGTGAAAGGTTAAAAATTAAAGAAAAGTACAATGTTATCCTGTTTCAAAATTCTGTAAATAATAATCAGTGCTTTAATAAGAATTCCAGAAAAACTTTAACAATGGATTTGGACTTTATGCATTTTATTTGTTCATACAATGACATTGACACTTGACTCACAACATAGCACATTAGATAATCTATTTACATCAAATCTCTTCACACCATCATTTTGAAGAATATATCTGTTAGGAAATGTCAGACAAGCCGCAGTGGAATTTGGATAAAGTGGGATTGTAAAAGACATCTCTGGATTGATTGCACAAAATTTAATTTGTGGTGCTATTTCAAGGAAATCTGTTTCACTAATAAGATCCTTTCCACATCTAAAATGAGATTTATTACGTTTGAATTATTGAATTATGACATTATGGAACACTCTGCCGTTGCACATCAGACAGGCCCCCTCACTGTCCATCTTCAAAACCAGTCTTAAAACCCTTTTCTATTCCTTGGCTTTTGACCCTGCATGAGACTTTGCTCCTGTTTTAGTGTTTTTAATGTTTTTTATTGTTTTTACTCTCTTTTTTAATGTTTTTATTGTCTTGTAATAATTTTTTGTTCATGATTAGTCATGTACAGCACTTTGTTGCAACAGTGGTTGTTTTTAAAGTGCTCTATAAATAAAGTTATTATTATTATTATTATTAAAAACATATTTAATGTTTTTTATCCATATGGTCGAGAACTGCATGTGAAAATAAATTCACAGATTTATGTTTATTATTTAGGTTCAGGATATTCTGAAAAATGCTTTAAAGAAAATGGCTAGACGTCCAAATAATCAAGTTTCAGAAACCAAGACGCATGATGTGCAAAGCCGCCTACGAACTGGTATTCTAATATTGGTCCTGTCTGAAGAATATGGTCTTGAATGGTCAAATTCTGAACTGGCTGAAGTTTGTGATTTTTTTAGTGTACAACAATTATCAGCAAATAACATCACCGTGGAATTCAAGACTCTCAAAGAAAGTTTCTATTTTGAACAAAGGTAAAAACCCTGTAAATAGTTCAATATGTATCTTGCCATTCTACACGTGTACGCTAAAAGTTGATTCTCTTTAATAATTATTTAAAAAACTGAGGTTTTACATTCTGATGTTTTACAGTTTTCCAGAGTAACAATATGTCAGTGTATGTGCACAAAATCTATCAGGGAAGGCCAATGAATACAAACAAACTCCACACCTGGAGTATTGTGTGCAGTTTTGGTCCCCTAATTTGAGGAAGGACATTCTTGCTATTGAGGGAGTGCAGCGTACGTTCACTAGGTTAATTCCCGGGATGGCGGGACTGTCATTTGCTGAGAGAATGGAGCGGCTGGGCTTATATACTCTGGAATTTAGAAGGATGAGAGGGGATCATTGAAACATAAGATTATTAAGGGTTTGGACACGCTAAAGGCAGGAAACATGTTCCCAATGTTGGGGGAGTCCAGAACCAGGGGCCACGGTTTAAGAATAAGGGGTAAGGCATTTAGAATGGAGGTGAGGAAACACTTTTTCACACAGGGTCTGTGGAATTCTTTGCCTCAGAGGGTGGTGGAGGCCGGTTCTCTGGATACTTTCAAGAGAGAGCTTGATAGGGCTCTTAAAGATAGCGGAGTCAGGGGATATGGGGAGAAGGCAGGAACGGGGTACTGATTGTGGATGATCAGCCATCAAGTCAAGTCAATTTTATTTCTATAGCACATTTCTCTCCACCTCCCCTCCCTCTCTCCAACACTCCTGAGATGTCACCTGCACGGAGTCCCCTCTTCCCACCTCCTACTCCACCAGCAGCCCCACCTATGACTCTTCATACTGCTCAGGTCAAGATGATGCTGGACAGACTGAAGCCAGGGAAAGCAGTGGGGCCCGATGACACCAGCCCAAGGCTACTGAAGACTTGCTCTTCAGAGCTGTGTGGTATCCTAACACACCTGTTCAATCTGAGCTTGCGTCTACAGAAGGTCCCAAGGCTGTGGAAAACATCTTGCCTGGTACCTGTCCCAAAGAAGACCCATCCCACTCACCACAATGACTACAGACCAGTAGCGCTCACCTCACATATTATGAAGACATTTGAGAGACTTGTCCTCTTCTACATCAGGACTAGTGTGTCAACTCAAATGGATCCTTTACAGTTTGCATATCAGCCCAACATCAGTGTCGATGATGCCCTCATTTACATGCTGCAGAGGGCGTACATACATCTGGACATCCCTGATGCATCTGTAAGGATTACATTCTTTGACTTCTCAAGCGCCTTTAACACAATTCAGCCCCGACTGCTAGGGGAGAAGATGGAGAAGATGAAGGTGGATCCATTACTGGTACTGTGGTGTTTGGATTACCTTTTCCTCAGACCACAGTACGTACGCCTACAGAACAATGTCTCAAGCACCATCCTGAGCAGCACAGGGGCTCCACAAGGAACTACTGGCTCCATTCCGGTTCACCATCTACACAGCGGATTTCCAATACAACACCAACAGCTGCTTTTTGCAGAAATTTTCAGATGACACAGCTGTTGTCGGCCTCATCAAAGGGGGCAATGAGGAGGAGTATAGAGATACAATAAACAACTTTGTGGAGTGGAGTGCACACAATAACCTCCATCTCAACACCACAAAAACGAAGGAGATAGTTGTGGATTTCAAGAGGGGGAGGAGGAGGACTCAACCAACACCAATCACCATCAGGGGCACTGAGGTGGAGGTGGTCGCCAACCACAGGTACCTTGGTGTGCAGCTTGACAGTGAGCTGGACTGGAAGAGTCATATGGAGGCGGTGTACAGGAAGGGACAAAGTCGACTGTATTTCTTAAGGAGGCTAAGGTCATTCAACATTTGCCAACTCCTGCTGTGCAGTGTCTACCATTCAGTGGTGGCCAGTGCTCTGTTTTTTGCTGTGGCCTGTTGGGGAGAAGGCGCCCGCATAGCGGACAAAAACAGACTGGACAAGCTAATCAGGAAGGCCGGCTCAGTGGTCGGGGCTGAGCAACTAACGGTCCAGCAGGTGGCAGAGGCCAGAACTCTGAACAAACTGGGTTCAATAATGACTAACCCCACTCACCCACTCCACGCCCTGAAGGTGATCAAGAGCAGCACCTTCAGTCAGAGACTGATTGCACCAATGTGCAAAACTGAGAGATATAGGAAGTCTTGTATACCAGCTGCTATAAGGTTTTACAATGCACAAAAATAACTTTGCACTTTTTTAGTATTCATTCATTGTATTTTAACTTATTAAGTATGGAAGCTATCTGAGGAAATGTGTGGTGTTATGTCTGTCTTGAAGCTGTTGTGGCACTGCAATTTCCTGTAAAGGATTATTAAAGGATCTATCTATCTATCTTAAAATAACTCTTGTCCAAAGTGCTTTACATCAGTGCAGGTACTAACGTACTACAAACAGAGGTACATTGATTTAACAATACATACATAAATACATACATACCGTGCTCCCTCAGAGGACCTCAAGAAACGCTTGTGAATAGAAATATGTTTTAAGTCTATACTTAAAAGAGTTGATGGAGGGGGCAGTTCTGATCAGAAGAGGGATGCTGTTCCATAGTTTAGGTGCTGCAACCGCAAAAGCGCGGTCGCCCCTGAGCTTATGCCTGGACCGCGGAATGGACAGTAACCCCAAGTCGGCCGACCTGAGGGACCTGGAGGTAGTATGGTGGGTAAGGTTTTTGATGTAGGTGGGGGCAAGCCCGTTAAGGGCTTTGTATACATAAAGGAGGAGCTTGAAATCGATTCTGAACCGCACTGGGAGCCAGTGGAGAGAGGCCAGAATCGGGCTGATGTGGTCCCTTTTTCGGGTGCCCGTCAGAAGTCTCGGTGCGGCATTTTGGACCAATTGAGCCATGATCACATTGAATGGCGGTGCTGGCATGAAGGGCCGAATGGACTGCTCCTGCACCTATTGTCTATAAGAGTATACCCCCATTTAGAGTCAGAGGCAGGAAAAAACTGGTACAAAAATAAAATTGAAGGTTCCTTATCTGAAAGTGGGTAACATTTGTAACAAATTGTAGAATTAATGACGCAAATTATAGAGACATAATTGAAAAGTGACCAAGATCATTTAAATCTACCATGATACTTTTAGAAGAGGTTACTCTGATATTAAATAATTAGATAAAGGGAGTGTTGATGAAGTGCCTTGGCTCAGGAAACAAGTAGAATCAATGTCGATGAGTTAAGGAACATAAAGGAGCAGTAAGCATTTGTAGGAGTTTATGGGTCCTGATATAGTAATGGTAATAAACAGAGTGTAGATGTGAAAATTAGAAATGTGTGTGTCAAGGATAATACAATAACCATCTATTATAATCAACGTACTGGGAAAATAAATTTAGCAGTTAATAAGAGATGTTTTCCCAGATCAATAATCTGAGCAACAAAAAACGATCTGACAATTCTAGATCCAGCATTGTGTAGTGAGAAAGAATTAAGTGATCTTTTTGCTAAAGGCATTTAAAGAGCAGTGATCATGATATGTAATTTAATATAAAGACTGAAAGTGAGTAAATGCATTGTTAAACCAGTTTCTTGAGTTTGAATCAAGCAAATACAAAGGCGTGAGGTGTCAAACTATCTGGTACATTAGGTACAACACATAATTCTCCAAAATTTCTGCCATCTCCGAGGAGATCCCACCACTAACCACATTTTCCCATCTCCACCACTTTCCACAGAGACTGTTCCCTCCGCAACTCCCTGGTTAACTCATCCCATCCCACCCAAACCACCCTCCCCCTAGGTACCTTCCCCTGCAACTGCAGAAGATGCAACAACTGTCACTATACCTCCTCCCTCGACTGTCCAGGGACCCCGACAGCCCTTTCAGGTTAGGCAGAGACTCCCTTGCACCTCCTCCAACCTCATCTACTGTATCCGTTATTCAATATGTGGACTCTTATACATTGACGAGACCAAACGCAGACTGGGCGATTGTTTTGCGCAACACCTTCGCTCAGCCCGCGTGATCGGCTCAGCCTGATCTCCCGGTTGCTACACACTTTAATTCTCCTTCCCATTCCTACACAGACCTTCCTGTCCTCGGTCTCCTCCATTGTCAGAGTGAGGCTAAACACAAATTGGTGGAACAGCATCTCATATTTCGCTGGGGCAGTGGTGTGAATATTAATTTCTCTCACTTCAGGTAGCACCGGCATTCCCTCGCTCTCTATCCCATCCTCACCCAAGTCGCACTAGCTTATCATTTTCACCCTACAAAACAACTTACAATGGCCTGTCTCCTTTATCATTATTAATTTTTTGCATATCTTTCATTCATTGTTCTTTATCTCTCCACATCACCGTCTATATTTCTCGTTTCCCTTATCCCTAACCAGTCTGAAGAAGGGTCTCAACTCAAAACGTCACCTAATCCTTCTCTCCAGGGATGCTGCCTGTCCCGCTAAGTTACTCCAGCCTTTTGTGTCTATCTTTGGTATATTAGGAAAGTTTATAAATCAGTTGTAGTCATTTTGGATGAAGAAGAGCTCAAGAGGAAAAGTGGCCTCTTGTGGTTATCAAGAGAGAAGGTGAATATGGTACCACATTGAAGGAAAGGGCTTATGGCATTACCAACAATGCAAAGTTATAAAATGGAGGATTTAAAAAACAGAAATTGAGCAGTGAGGAGAAGGGTCTGATAAGAAAGAAATAGAATACATGTGTGGTCTAATGAGAAATATAAAAACAGAACAATAACAACTTCAGTTGATAAGTAAAAATAAACATTTTGGCAGAAGTTAATTTGGGACCCTTACTGACTGAGACAGGAGAAATTATGTGGAGAACTAGGGAAATGTCATAGAACATAAAGATTTCATATCTACCTTCAAAGAAAAAGACAAAGAAAATGTTCAGGAAATTAAGGCGTATATTTCCAAAATAACTAAAACAAAGAAATCAGCAGGAGTAGAAAAGAATTGTATTGGGAAAAATGAATGGGACTGAAAGGTGATTAATTCCTCATACATGACCACTTGCAATTCAGAGCTTTCAACGAGATGGCTGTGGATTATACTAGTTGACATATTCCAAATTGTATAGATTCCAGAATGATTCCCACATTTTGGAAGGTAACAAATATACTCTCACTACTTATGGGATAAAAGCAAGGACGAAAACACCATTTAATCTGATGTAAGTTTTTTTGTGTCAGGGAATTTAGAAGATAATGATATAATTGGGCAGAGTCCTCACAGATTAATGAAAGTTCAATCACATTTAAATAAAACTGTTGGAGCATATTTGAGGGTATAACTAGCAGAACAGAGATGATGTGATACAATTGGATTTTCAAAAGACCTTTGGTGAAATGCTACAAGGGGAATTTATAAATAAAATTAGAGTTCAGGATATCAGGTGATGAGATTCAGGGATGGTTAATGGATAGAAAATGAGCGAAGGAATAAACGGGTCATTTTAAGTTTGGGGGATTCTGACCATGCATTATGGATTATGTCATGGATTACGGTCCCAGTGTCGTCAATCAATATTAAAGCTGTGGGATAAGAAATAGAGTATTATATATATACACATGCTTATGATACAATACCTGATGGCAGCATTTGCAGTACAGGCTTGTAGGTTAATTGGTTTCTGTGAACTGTAAATTGACCCTAATGTGTAGGGCAATGCTAGTATAGTGGGTCGGCCTGGAGTCGGTGGGCCAAAGGAGCTGTTTCCATTATGTATCTCTAAAGTAGATAATTTTAATGTCCTTATTATATAAAGGAGGTTTACTAGATTGATATATGGGAGTGAGGGTGTCTTGTGAGCAGAATCTTCCAAAACTCTCGGGAACTTAAAGAAATGAGAAGTCATCATACTGAAACCTACAATCTTCTGAGCGAAGGCTGAAAATGTTGGGAACACTGCAATTATTACATGTAAGGTAGACACAAATTGCTGGAGTAACTCAGCAGGATCTGGAGAGAAGGAATGGGTGATGTTTCAGGTCGAGACCCTTCTTCAGACTTTTCATATATCATTTCACATTTTATTGTGCTGCAGCAAGTAAAAATTTCATTGTTATATCTGGGACATATGACAATAAAACACTCTTAACTCTTGACATTTCATTTATCAGTTTGGACAAAGTAACAAGTGCTTGAAACTTTAACTCCATTTCTCTCTCTGCAAAAGACACCTAACCAGCTGAATGTTTTCAGCATTTTCTTTTTTGGTATCAGATTTCGGGATCAATTTTTTAAAAAATTGACAACATTCTGAGGGGGCTTGGTAGATTATTTCTGCGAGAATACTTCTCTGTGAAACAGTCCGAAGGTCTTTTGTAATAGTCTAGTATACTTTTGACTCAATGTCTTTATGTGCTTCTTTCCGAGAAGCTGTTGTAGCCCTTGGTAAATGTGTATCAACTACAAATCATTGTAAGAGTCAGGTTAATTCGACTAGCTCTGACATAAACTGTACTTTGGTTAAACTCTCCTGACTCCTTATTTATTCAGTGCTGGTTTGTTTGAACAAATAGCTTATTTCAAATAAAAAATAAACGGGTGATACAGTATTGCATGATGATTCAGGGTGTTCTAATGGAATTTGTTTATACTTGTATTTAATCAACTGACAGCAATTCTAATATGATTAACATTTTCTCTTTTCTGCTTAATTTACTTGATACATCTGACTTTTTTTTAAATATACATTTAGGATTACAACAATACTAAAGCAGATGATGGTTAGATGTATCGAAAACAGAATAATAGGATGGGTGCAAGTCATTCCGGTTCTGCATTTATTTGGTTTTTCATCCAATATAGCGAGCCCAATTTTTTTGGATTATTGTCAGACTGAAGACAGCTGGGCTGGACTTGATGGGCTTCCTTTTATTACTTTTAGGCAAAAAATTTATGACACAGTCCAAAGGTAAGGCTTTTTAAAAATTATTGCAATGACAATAGGGCATTGAGATTTTATGCAATGCTGTTCAGGGATGGGGGTAGAGGTAGACAAGGTGGTGAAGGTGTATGGCATAGAGGGAGCACTGAGTAAAATAGCTGGGACATGTTGCAACTATACAATATGTTTTGTTTAGTTTAGAGATGCAGCGTTGAAACAGGCCCTTCGGCCCACCGGGATCACGCCGACCAGCGATACCCGCATATTAACACTATCCTACACACACTAGGGACAATTTTTACATTTACCAAGCTAATTTACCTACATCTTTTGAGTGTGGGAGGAAACCGAAGATATCGGAGAAAACCCACGCAGGTCACGGTGAGAACGTACAGACTCCGTACAGACAGCACCCGTAGTCGGGATCGAACCCGGGTCTCCGGCGCTGTAAGGCAGCAACTCTACCGCTGCGCCATGATGTCCCAGTGTTGATGAAACCACACCTAATTGTGTGTAGTTCTGGTTGCCACACCATAGGAAGGATGTGATTAAACGAGATTGAGCAGAAAAGATTCACAAGAATGTTGCCTGGACTTGGGAGGGCTTGAGTTATCTGAATAAACTGGAACTGTTTTCCTTGTTAAAAATTATATAAAAAGAGGAAAACAACGAGCAGGTGAAATCATGATGGATTCGATATTTGATATTCTTACAACTTGGAATGAAAGGAATTTGAAGAATTTTCTGCCACAGCTACGGGGGTTATCTTATAGAGATTTATAAAATGTATTTAGTTATGTACACTGAACATCCGATAAATCAAAGCATGAGGGGCGTAGATGGTCACTTTTTTCTTCTAAGGAAGGGGAGTAAAAACTGGAGGGTCATAAGTTTAAGAAGAGAGGGTAAACAGTTTAAAGGGGATCTGAGGGACATGTTTTTCACACAGTGGGCGGTGAAAATATGAAATGAGCTGTCAGAGGAAATGGTAGAGGAAGATACAATTACAATGCTTAAAAGGCATTTGGACAGGTACATGTTTTGAGGAAATGTTTTGAGGGATATGGGCCAAATGCAGCTCAGGGGGGCGTCTGTTGGGCTGAAAGACTATTCTGCGTAATATAACTGTATTTCTTTGAGCATATGGGATCTTTGTCATGTCTGGTGCTAAATTGTGTTCTGTTGTGACAGTCATATCCCTATTTAAAAATAGGGGATATAAGAAATATTCAGACTTTTTTTCAGATGTTTTTTTTCATGTTTTAATTATTCCGTATTCAAGATGCTTTATGATTTGTGGGCTGTTCAGTGTACATAACTCAAAACATTACAATTAATTTATGAATTATTTTCTTCAGGGAGCTACTTGAACTCATGAGCAAAAGTAAGCATTTAATGGAAGTAGATCGACTTTTAGCTCGTTCTTGGTTTACCTTATTGCCATCAAAAGCTTTGCCAGATTACTTGATGATGGTTACACCTAATCTGCTCGATGTTCTGCAAGGAATCATTCAGAGATGGAAGACTGGATCTATTTCAATGGAGGTTTGTATTTGAAAAAAAGTTATATTGCTTAATCAGGATAAGCCAAATGAATTGAAATCCACACTCCTGTGTGTAGTGACAAATTATTGGACTCAGTGGTCTCCCTCTAAAATATGCTATTCAACTTCAAATTCAGATTCCTTTAATTAATAGGATGCTGATCAAGTGATCCTATGTCAGAGCCTGGTGTACGTATTTTGCTTAAGTGATAATTTAGTCTCATACAATTTAGTACAAACATTTGTATCTTCAAGTAAACTCAATGCACAGGCTATGACTTGATCTTTGGCAGCACCTCATTTGGCTCATTGTTTCTTAATAATAAGTCAAATGAGTTACTTGCCGAAGATAGCATGTGCAACGAGTTTCCCTGCAGAGTATACAAATGTTTGTAATAAAACCCTAAATTATTTATAATGTGTTCAGAATCAGGATCAATTGATCAGTGTAGGAGACACTGTTTTCTGATAAAGGTTGATATTCCATTAACATTGCGAGGCTTTGCTGCATACAAATTGCTTTCTGCTTTTTTCCCCACATGTGAACTGCAACTGCTGTTCAAAACATATTCAAAATGAATGATTAGTACAGACGTCAGAGGTTATGGGAAGAAAGCAGGAGAATGGGGTTAGGAGGAAGAGATAGATCAGCCATGATTGAATGGCAGAGTAGACTTGATGGGTCAAATGGCCTAATTCTACTCCTATTCCTTATGACCATATAAAAATGCTGGACACATTCTGCAAGCCAATCCATTGAACAATGTCAATGTTTTTATATTTCATTTTTTTTTTTTTAAATAATTGTACTTTTATGAATTTTCTTAATACTGCAATTATTAACTTGGTTATTCTATTTATTTGCATGTCACTGGATTACCACAGAGTTTGAATCGTGTTTTGAAACTTGCAGAAGAAACTGTGTGCAGTCAGCAGAACAGGTATACATATTGTAATATCAGTACATATTTCTGATTGTTGTTAATCCAGATTGTTAGTGTCTGTATGAATTTTTAACTTTGATGTAAATGGACGTATAAACATTAGGCGCATATTCTAATTGGGAATCTACCTGTGGATATTTGATTTCTTGTGGATATTTTGATGTCCACAAAATAAAGAATTGGTTTAGCAACCAAACTAACTCGGAAAAGAGTAACCAGCTAATTGTTAGTTCATAAATTAAAATATTCAGTATCTTACCGAATTCACTTTTAAATATTTTCTCAAATTCAATTTTATTCTTGTTGGTTCTCAGAGGCTAATATGTATGGCTAAAATGATAAAACGATTGTTGTTTATCATTTTTTCAATTTAATTCCTGCATCAAGATAGCTCTTGGAAATGTGCCAAATAATTAGTAACTCTAGATGGTTAAATTCTCATTTCAATAAGAAGATATTTTTAAATATCGCTTTACTGGCCATGTAGCTTTTAAGGAAGTTGAGTGTTTCACTTTAAACCAATCACCTAATATACTAATTCAGAATGGAGTAAAAGTGTTGACAACAAAATTGAAGTTTTAAAAAAAATTAAAAAGTGGTGTTTTAATTTTTGAGAGAGATTTGCATTACTTTACATTTTATACTGTGTGTTTGTGCATGTATTTGTATTTGCACATGCAAATATCTATGAATGTGAAGGCTGAAGTTGTACAAGGTACAAGGTGATCTAAGGTCAGCATGAAATGAAACTTAGATGTCTCTGCCTACCAGGTTCAGAAGTGTATACGTTCTGATTTGGGTATCTATGGTAATTTTGGACACAAATTGATTCTGTGGTAATTAAAAAAAGTTAAGATTATGGTCACCAACAGAGATGTATTTTTATGTTTAGGGATCTATGTGATGAACGTTTAGAAGCATGTGTGAAAGCCAGCTTGAAAATCCACGAAATCATATGTAAATCAATGAAAAAGGTGGACTTTACAGAAACTATTGCCACTTCGGTTGTGCTAATTAGCAAAATTGCTAAATTAAAAAAATCTTCATCAAAGGTATCAGTAAAAACAAATAATTGTGTAAAACAACCATCGTAATGACTTCTGACATCAATACTTTACATTTTTGCAGATATTTTCATAATTCTAATTTTCTTAAACATGAATGTACTGTTATTTATGTAAAACTTGGTAAGTGAAAAACTAGAATCTTTGAATCTGATTTTAAATTTGTATGTTGGAAAGCAAGCTGTTTCTAATAAAACAGAATAAATAGATGGGATAAAAGAAGTTAAGATAAAATTAGATAAGATTAAGGTTCAGATAAGTGTCGATCATTACATTTTAATTGGATATCTTTTACAGTATTTAAGCATTTATTACAATACTGGTTTAAGTTTAGAGCAGACATTTGTTTTTCAAAAACTAGGTTGCTGGTGAGCACTCTCAACGTGAGGAAGATCCAGGAATGCCATGCGTTGAATTAACAATGACTTTAACAACTACGAGAGAATGGCTAAAGGCTGTCCTCAGTTCAAAATCACTACTTAACCGAGCTACTTTTTTCAATCAAGATGAATTTCATGTAAGACAATTTTGAAATCCACTATATAAATTACCCTAATGGGGATGATGGCACATAATATTTTTATTTGTTAATTTGTGTTTTGAATATGATGCGTTACATTTTAACTGTTCAATGCTAGGATTTAATGAAATACTGTTAGTATCCCAAATGTGAATTGGCTGTTGTTATTGAAATATTAGTTGGCTATTGCCTCGTGGCTTTTCCTTTCTCTATCAGTTGGGCTATTATATAATTTCACATCACAAAATTTGAGATTAATTATGGGCAGAGAGGTGCTAGGAACCTATGAACTTTACCTTAAACTTGAGTGGCTACTGTCAGTTTGAAGCACTGGTGTGGTGTTTTGAGAGGTCAATTATGACGCATATTAACTTCTGCTTTAGTAAGGACCTAGACTCACTCCAATTCACCTACTGCCACAACATACTGACAGCGGATGCGACCTCGCTGGCTTTCCACTCTGCGCTGGACAACAAGAACATGTGCATCAGGCTGTTGTTCATTAACTACAGTTTATCGCACATTAGTATCATCTCCTCTACACCTACTGTCTTATTGTTCATCCCTATGCAACTGGATCTTCGATATCCTCATTGGTAGACCTCAATTAGTATGAATTGACAACAACACTTTCCCCATGCTGACCATCAGCACGGGCACCTCCAGCATGCACTGTCAGTCCTCTGCATTATCTGTACCCACGACTGTGTGGCCAGATTCCACTCCAATGCTAATAATGGCTAATTATGAATCAGAGTACAGGAGGGAGATTAATAATCTGGTTGAGTAGTGCTAGAACAACAATCTTGCTCTCATCTTTAGCAAGATCAAGGAGCTGATTATGTACTTCAGGAAGGGAAATCCAAGGATTCATGAACCTGTCTTCATCAGTAGAAGGCAATAGAGCAAGTCAACAGCATGATGATCTGGTCTTTGTTCCAACACATTGATGATGTGGTCCTTGTTCCAACACATTGATGCAATTGCAAAGAAAGTTCATCAACGTTTCTATTTCCTATGAAGTTTGAGGAGATTTGGTTTATTGCCATATATCCTCTTGCACTACTACAAGTATACAGTGGAGAACAACCATGCCGACAGGCTGCATCACGCCTGGTTCGGTCACTTATATGCCCAAGAATATGGGAAGCTGCAGAAAATGGTGGACATTACTCAGACCATCATGTGTATTGAACTTACCACCACCAAAGAAATCGACAGGAAGCGCTGCCTCAGGAAGAATGCTAAAATCATTTAAAGACCAACACCACCCTGGGCTTATCTAGCTGCTATCTAGAAGCTCAGAACAATTTGAACTTTTGTGCGTGCACTGTCAAATGCAGGAATGCTGAATGAGATGGAGTTATGATGATATTGTAGCTATGTTATGGTGATGGAGAGAATGAATAATGGGACTGTGGATGAGATAGCATTCTAGTAAGCTGCTTTTGTCCAGAAATGTGACCTTCTCTGCCTTAGTTGATGGAGCCCTCATACATGTTTCTGACATGTCTTCTTTTAACTTCCTGCTCCTCAGACAGATCAGAGATAGAGTTTCCTTGGTCCTCAGCTTTCACCCTATGAGCCACTGTATCCAACATATCATCCCTCTACATTTTAGTTAGCTCAGGGATCTTGCTATCAGTCTCATCTTCTCCTCTCCTTCCCTTACTGCTTCCCTACACACCCAAATCCACTCACCCCTACCCACCCATCCTTCTTTGTCCTCTGGGACTTTCCCGTGCAACCATTTGAGGTGTTACACCTCCCGTTATCTCCTATCACACTACTATTTAGAGATCTGAACCTTGGCAGAGACTTGCATGCATCTCGTCCAACGTGGTATATTACATTCAGTCCTTGTGATCTGGTCCCCTCTAGATCGGCAAGACCATGCAATTGACTGTGTAATCATTCTGCACAGCACCTGCTCACTATCTCCAATACCCATTATGTCATTTCAACCCGCCCTCCCAATCTTTCACTCTCTGCAATCATACACCAACTAGAAGAACAATATCTCACAATTCTGCTTTGATAGCTTACAAACTTATTGGTAAGAACATTGGTTTTTCCAATTTGAGGTATCTTGAACACCCTGTGTTTCTGACTCCCACCCCTCTATCCAGGTTTTTTTTTTTTTTTTCTCTCTATATCTCTCTCTCTCTCTCTCTCTCTCTATCTCTCTCTCTCTCTCTCTCTCTCTCTCTCTCTCTCTCTCTCTCTCTCTCTCTCTCTCTCTCTCTCTGTCTCTCTGTCTCTCTGTCTCCCTGTCTCTCTGTCTCTCTGTCTCTCTGTCCCTCTCCCTCTCCCTCTCCCTCTCCCTCTCCCCCTCTCCTCCCCCACCATCTTGTTAACCAGAGTCATTACTCTCCCCCACTTGGTTCCATCTGCCCATCACCCACATAGCTCAGTTATGAATCCTGATTGAATTGGGTTGAAGGGCCTGTTTCTCTGCTGCATTACTATCTTAATTTAATACTTTATTTTCTCTTGCTTAACCTTTCCTATTCCGGATCCATTGATTCCATCTGTCCATTAATGCTTTTATCTGGTTCCATCTATAACTGACCAGCCTCTGACTCTGTCCATTCACTTCCTACACCATTGGTTACATCTGTCTAATCTCACTTCCCTCCCATCTTTCTATAAAATACACTCCAGTTATGTTTCAACATCCCTCCCTTTCCCACTCCCACAGATTTGTCCATTATCCGACTCTTTCATTGTGCTCCACCTATCACCTGCATGCTTCTACGTTACCCACCTCTCCCATTTCTATATGCTAGTTATCTTCCCTACACACTTACTCTTGATGCAGGGTCACAATCCAAAACGTTAACCATCACTTTGCTTCCATAGATGCTGTTTGACCTGCTAAGTTCCTTCAGCAGTTTATTTGTTTTCTCTCAGAAAATTATGGCATCTCCTCTTGATTATGTAATCTGATGCCACTCAATTGAATTGAATAATTTTTAAACATATACAAGTAAAACTTTTTTATTTACCTATTTGTAAAGGTATGGATTACCCTTACAACCTTAGACCTTGGAAATACAGAATGGACTTCTTTTTGGATTAAAGGACTCTTGAGTGAGCTAGAAGGGCGAATGAAGAAGGTAGTGTATAATGTCAAATGCTTAAATGTTATGAAGATATTTTTAAACTGCAGTATTTATTGATTGTTCCTCACCTTTGCTTAATACCTACTAATATTGAATTACATTTTAATTGGAGCCAGCGAGTCTGTTGTCTGGTCCTGATGTGTTAATCATGGTTAGAGTATGGTTTCAGCTTATTTAACAATTGCAAGAAGATAAGAAAGCAGTGAGGCAAGGTTAAATTGTCATTTGATATTTCTCATGCATTTCCCAACAGGATTACTAGAACAATGAAATTAAATTGTAACCATGTGTACTGTTTCACTCAGAAGTCAGACAAATATATGAATTAGTACAGGTGCACAACCTTTTATCCGGAGTTCCGGAAACCAAAAAGCTCCGAAAACCGGACATTTTTCCCAGGATGTCGTCTGCACACCAAAGCTCGCGTTTGGCGCCAAACTTGACCCGAAACGACCCACGGTCAACCCAGGTCTGTACTACTGGAGCGGCTGCCTCCTCCCCGGAGACCGGGGAGACACTTCAACATCTGTAAATCATTGCTTAAATGTTAGTCAGTTAGTTTGGAGGGCTTTTATGTGAAGGGGGGGGACTTTAATTCTTAGTCCCCTACCTGGTCGGAGAGGCGGGGAGCGGGCAATGCCTTACCGGGTCGCCGTGCAGTAAGCTCCGGAGCGTTGTGGCCGCCGACTCCCAACATCGCGGAGCTGGGGCTGCGGGCGTCCGGCCGCGGGCGGCGCCGGTTGGAGCTCTGACCCCAGCAACTCTACCCCTGGCTGCGCGGCGCTCCAACTCCAGCGCCGCCCGCGGCCGGACGCCCCGGCTCCGCGATGTTTGGAGTCGGCGGCCACAGCGCTGGGATACCAGCGGGGAGCGGGCAATGCCTTACCGGGTCGCCGTGCGGTAAGCTCCGGAGCGCTGTGGCCGCCGACTCCCAACATCGCGGAGCTGGGACTGCGGGCGTCCGGCCGCGGGCGGCGCCGGTTGTAGCTCCGACCCCGGCAACTCTACCCCTGGCTGCGCGGCGCTCCATATCCAGCACGGCCCGCGGCCGTACGCCCGCAGCCCCAGCTCCGCGATGTTGGGAGTCGGCCACAGCGCTCCGGAGCTTACCGCACAGCGACCCGGTAAGGCATTGCCTGCTCCCCGCTGGTATCCCAGCGCTGTGGCCGCCGACTCCCAACATCGCGGAGCTGGGGCTGCGGGCGTCCGGCTGCGGGCAGCGCTGGATTTGGAGCGCCGCGCAGCCAGGGGTAGAGTTGCCGGGGTCGGAGCTCCAACCGGCGCCGCCCGCGGCCGGACGCCCGCAGCCCCAGCTCCGCGATGTTGGGAGTCGGCGGCCACAGCGCTCCGGAGTTTACTGCACGGCGACCCGGTAAGGCATTGCCCGCTCCCCGCCTCTCCGACCAGGTACGGGACTAAGAATTAAAGTTTCCCCCTTCACCCCCCCCACCACATAAAATCCCTCCAAACTAACTGACTAACATTTAAGCAATGATTTACAATGATTCCCCGGTCTCCGGGGAGGAGGCAGCCGCTCCAGACTTTTCAAGCCGCCCGCGCTACCTACCTAATCTATGCTAAAAATCTTCCATTTCGTAATCCGAAAAATTCCGAAATCCGAGAAGTGTCTCGTCCCAAGGCTTTCGGATAAAAGGTTGTGCACCTGTATTCCTGAATTGTGCATCACAATGTACATTTTCTCAATAAACTGCTATGAGAGCTCTGCATTGCTGAGGCATATTCTTAGGAAATAAAATGAATCGTAATTGTATAAAAGCCAGTCACTAAATATTAATACTCTGCAAAGCGATATATAGCTATATATTGCGGTAATTCTGTTGGCATATTTATTGGTCTGAAAGAATAGAATTAATGAACAATAAACAGCTTCTTTTTTTTTGAGGCCAACCACATCCATTTTGTTCTGCAATTTATTTTGTGTTTTAATCATTTCAGATTAAGTAAAACAATAACAAATAATATTTTTCGATGTTTTTATTAGGAAAAACCAATCCAACAGATAGAAATCTACTGCAAAAAGATTGAGGAGATACGAAATTTGCAGCCTTTGATTGCAGAGTGCTTTGAGAAGTGCGCACTTGATGCTGTTTATATTATATGTCAGGTATTGTCATTGCAAAATAATAATTAAAAATATATAGCTAATATTTATTCTTTTGAAAGGCTGATGCAAACTTTATACATTTACCCTTCCAGGACAAGTCTGAAGCTCAACTTTTAGAAAGATTGTGGAATTATAATTTGACCAAATTTGGGAAATTGGTGTCAACAATAATTGAAAATTCATGGGAAAAAGACTACAGTGGAATGTTTTTGGATGATCCTGATTCAGTTCTCTGGCATTTACTTAACTGGTCAGCAGCAAAGACAATTTTTCAGTTACTTGGTAAGGTAACAATTTTGGTATGTTTAATAAATCTAGTTGTTCATAACAAATTGTTAGTGATGGCAGCCTTGACACTCGTGGAGCCAGTCATCCAGTTTATTATAACATGAGTGCATTTTACTGTATCTGGCTATTAAAGCTGTTGTGCGGACCAGAAATTGTCCATGAACTTCTGTATAGCTACGGAGCATGAGAATTTTATCAAATGAAAAAATTGTGATTTCCCCCGCATTTTAAATTCATAGTCAAACAGCATGGAAAGAAGCACAAGATCAATTTGTCTATACTAACTAAGATGCCCATCTAAGCTTGTCTCTTTCAAACACCACATCCTTGTCTCTTTCAAACAACACAAACAAGTCTTTGGCAATTATATCTACCAGCACTGAAGAAACCCATTTTACATTTCTGAACTTTCTCTGCCAATATCAAATTTTGACTTGGCTATATTACACTGTTATACAGGCAACTCTCATTGTAACTGACCATGGGGGAGAATGGTGTATCATTATTGCCAATTGTCCATTATAACAGAGTAAGGTATTATCATTCTATGTAGTTGAAACAAAGAATGCAAATAACAATTAACCCACAAAAGGACACAAAATGCTGCAGTAACAGCAGGCCAGGTAACACCACTGGAGACCATGGATGGATGCTGTGTTTCTCCAGCACTTTGTGACGTTTCACCATAAAACCAGGCACTGATGCCGCTGGTCTGCACCAACAACACGGTCTTCTCCCACTAAACGGTCTGGTGACATAACCGTTGTTGTGGCTGATGTTGTAGCCCGTGGTGTGCAGTGCTTTCTTCAGGCCGCTGCCACCGACAGGACGCGCTCATGGAGCTCTCCCCCCACCTGCCAACCACCAACTTTTTCAGTTTGGGAGTGCTACACCCTGATTTACTTGCACTATAATTGTTATTCCCCATCATGCTCTCAAGGGACATCTATATTAGTTTCAAAATGCTGGTTTCCTCTCCAAGTGCCTGAAACATAATTGACAAAAGCAGTGATTTTTCAACTTGGGTACTCAAACTGTAGGGGGTTATAATTTTTTTTAAATAGTGGAGCCAGTTCACTCGGAACTTAAAGATGTAATTGGATATGCCTTGTTCTGGGGCCATTGGGCTATTTCAGTCTCCTTAAACGGAGCAGCCGGATATATCATCAAGCATTTGTAGGGCTTTCCTGTTTTACTGAATATGAACCTGTGCTGGTTTCATTCAAATGATATGGTAACAACTCGTCAAGGCAAATGGGGCAAGGTGGTGCAGTGGTAGAGTTGTTGCCTTACAGCCTCAAAGGCCCGGGCTCAGTCCAGACTGCAGTGCTGTCTTTCCGCGCTGTATCTCTAAATTAAACTAAGCGATTGCACATGATTCATGTAGGATATATTTTACCTTTAGATAACTATGAAAGTAGGAGTAATCGTGAGCAAAAGTAGTTGTGTCATATTCAATTTCAATTTTTGCCAACTTAATGTTTGAATGTTGCTTTTATAAACATAAATTGGTTCTAAATTTCTGATTCTGCATCAACCTTTATCTGGTACAATTTTATCCTATTTTAAAAAAAATATAGGAATAGATAACAAAGTCACTGAACAGCTCTCAAATAAAGCTAAAGATTTGATGGCACTGGCGGTTCAAATATTCCAACATGTGATGAGGGACCTTTTGGATGGCTCTATCAAAATAAAACATTTAGAGTGGATCTTAAAGAAGAAGGACAACTTTATGGCTTTGCATAAGACAAGTAAGTTGTTTTTATTGAACAAGAACATATCTCTTTATGAAAATGCCAAAAAGAAATGCATGAGTTTTTATATGAGCTTTTTTGTTTTGCAGAGCAAGGTGAATCATTCAAAGAAATAAATCTACGTCAGGTATTGACTTGGCGACAAAAGGAATTGAATAGATTCTTTGAAGAACGTAATTGGGTGGATAGTTTCTTGAAAATGTGCCATAAAATTGATGAACATGTGAAAGGTAACATTTTTATGCATTACCTTTTATTTACATCTTAATACATTTTCTGAAAGATTTTGGATTAAGGGTTTTGAAGTTACAATCATCGTGTTTGGAAAGGAAGTTTTAAAAGATGACACATGATACTTTCCCCTGCAACTGCAGGAGATTCAACACCTGTCCCCATACCTCCTCCCTTGAGTCCGTCCAGGGACACCAACAGTCCTATCAGGTGAGGCAGAGGTTCCCTTGTACCTCCTCCAACCTCATCTACTGTATCTGCTGTTCCTGGTGCGGACTCCTGTATATTAGCAAGACATAGCGCAGGCTCGGCTATCGTTTTGCGGAACACCACCGCTCAGTCTGCCTAGATCTACATGATCTCCCGGTTGTTAAACACTTTAACTCCCCCTCCCACCCCATACTGACAAATCTGTCCTGTGTCTCCTCCAATGTCAGAGTTAGGCCCAATGCAAATTGGAGAAACAGCACCTCATTTTGCACCTCTCTCTTCATCCCTCCTCCTAGTTCTCCGATTAGTTTTGCTGATCTCCAGATTAAATGTTACTGATTATATGCCTCATTGTCACCTTTCCCTCTGCTAAAAATGATTCTTTATCGTCATCCCCTTTTGATCTTTCCTTTTCACACCTTACCCCTCCATATCTCTGTCTCTCTCTCTCTCCCCTGACTCTTAATCTAAAGAAGGGGTCTTGACCCGAAACATCATCCATTCCTTCTCTCCAGAGATGCTGCCGGTCCCACTGAGTTACTCTGGCATTTTGTGTCTATCTTCGGTGTAAACCAATATCTGCGGTTCCTTCCTACACATGATTTACTAGGCTGATCACGTGTTTACTAGGCTGATCTTCGTATCCGGTATGTGAGTATTGGATCTGATTGTATGTCTCTCATTGGGTACTCGCAGGGGGAATATATTTTCATAAGAGAGCACAATCCCTCATTTAAAAACATGGTATATTTAATATTAGTTGCTCCAGAATAAATCTAAACTGAGACTCGCTAATATGCCTGTCATGTTTAAGACAGTATAGAATTAGTAGTTGCACATTTATTTTACTGGGGAAAAAAAATATTAAGATTCAGTGTAGGAAGAAAGCTGTTGTATTTCTCTAAAATATTAACCTGATTTTCCCTTTAATTATAGTGGCAATCGATGATCTTAAAAATTTGTTTGATCATGATGTTCGGGAAATGAAGCTGAATGAAGTTGTGACGATAGAGCAGATTGGTGCTCAGTATATTGTACCATGCATCCCTATGGTTAGTTATTTCTCCTTAAGTGAAGAGATAAAACAAATGGCAAGTGCCATTGACCGCTTCAAAGACAGCTACATTTTACAAATGTGCTGGGAAAAAGAGGCACACCATATCTATGTTAGCAATGAACAACAGAATGAACCACCACTGTCTCTTGAAGAAGCTTGTACCATGATTTGGAATCCATGTTTTGGCCAGTATAAGGACATTTTTGTAAAAGTAAAGGAGGCCAGTCTTACTTTTGCAGAGGTTGATAACATATTTAAAGACTATCGTGATCGATATGAAGAACTGAGAAGAGATTTAAGGATTATGTGTAGAATAGACGGCAATACTAAGGATAACTGGATTGAAGAGCGAATCCGACAAATTAAGGAATACCACCAACTACACTTGGCTGTTGAATCTGCCCAAATAATTGCAAAAGTGCAGAGTGTTCTTAACCTTACTGGAAACTTCACTGTTCTGGAAACATTACTAAATGTGGTGAGTATGAATATTTCCTATTAAGTTTTTATCCTCTTAAGATATTGAATGTTGAATGGGCTAAGATTTCAAATGAAGCCACTTTCACTCCCAAATTGAATATTAGTACCATTGTTCTTAATCCAAAAAACCTGCTTTGCTGATGTTGACAAAGTCCTGTTAGATCTTTCTTGCACAGTTGGAGGCTCAGTGCCTCTGTGCACACTCTCAAGGTGGCTGCAAGGGGAAATGAGACTGTTCCTCGAACCTTCTGTGATGTGTGAATGCCAAATCTCCTAGATTTTGTCTTTGCCATAAAAAGCCAGGGTAGCATTGCAGTGTTCTTTGTCGAAGCACAACAAAGGATGCTTTGCTTATGTTACATCATGGATGCTTGCTGAGACAGGTATTCTGCAGGGAGAAGATTATAACCTCTGGAAAAGTGCACTTTACTCTGGCTGAAACCCACTTAGTCTTCAAGTGTAACGAGCTGCCCTTTGCCAAATGTAGATCTATACACTCCAAGTTCTAAAAATGTGCGTTGAGGGTTTCATTGAAAGTTGGTATGGCTACCACAAATACTCTCTGAGTGGCAGATTTTTAAGATCCTCCTGCCACTGCAAATTAAGAGGCTACAATCTTATTATCTCATCATTTATGGAATCAATGTAAAATAAAAATTGGCTTAATGCTAAATAAAATCATGTAAGTAATTGGAATTATGCTGTGAAAGATTATATATATTTTACTTTTATGAATAAGGTTTGTTTTTGGAAAATGTCACCAATGTTCCTACTTCAAATCCTAGTATTCATGTATGGCTTAGCTGTGATGCTTCCAAGTAATTGATAATTTGATTGTAGCCCAACAAAACTTGGAAAAGCAGGTATTTTGAACATCTGAAATAAACTGCAGATGTTGGAAGTTGTGGATAAAAGCAGTTCTCTTGTAGCAGCAAACCCTGATGCCCTGTTCATAATTTCTGGTGACTTCACTCAAACATACTTCAGGAATGTACTCCCCAAATATCGTCAGCACGTCTCTGGTTACAGAGTGTTAACACCCTAGACTTCTTTTGCAACACCATCAAGTATGCCTATTCACTGCATCTACTACCAAAAGGGTTGGTTTCTGCAATTTAGATAAAGAAGTGAGGAGGTGGTGAGAAGAGAGGTAATCTACTATAATTTAACAGAAGGGGGATTTGTATTCTATTATTGTTTGATATTGCAATAGAATCTATGATTAACATGCATTTTTTTGTTAGTTTTAGCAACAAGTAAAATAGCAATATGCCTGTGTTCCAGAACAAATTATATTGATGTTGTCTGAAGTAAGAAAGAATAGTAGAGGTAGTAGTATATATTTTATTTTGAACATGTAAAACAAAAAAAGTTAAACGAAGCAAAATAACAATAAAATGGAATGAACAATAAACCTATACACAACTCATTAAATAACTTCTCATAAACATCACAAATTAAATCTTACATGTTCTAAAAGGAGTAGGAGGAAGTATACACTTATTTATTCCTACCCCTTCTCCGCTACTCATCAATTAATTCACAAACTTTATCATCTACACACACACACACATTTATCTATATTACTAAAAGTCTGATCTTGACCACTTCCTGTTGTTCTGTATATTGATTTTAGAAAAAGCGCAGCCACTTACGGCTGTGATTTTTGGCCATCTTACTCAGAGTCCCTCTCCGCTGCGCAGAACGAGAGAATTTTTCCCATCGATGAAAAATAAAAGAGTTTTAAAGAGTTTAAAAAAGGTTGAGATTCTCTCTCCTGAAGGCCACGCCCCTGCCGGAGGGACTATAAAATCCGGAAGTGTTGAGTGCCTCAGTCAGTCTCTGCAAAATGGGGGAGCGAGAGGGTCACGTCTCTCAGTCTGAGCTGTGAAAAACACTGAACACATGTCTACTAAACTGTGAGTGGTTTTTACTGACCTGTCAGTGCCCTTAATGTGGTTTGAAAATATAGTTTGGAAATGCTAAAGCTGTGTTGCCTTTGGTTTGGAAATGCTAAAGCTCTGTTGCCTTTGGTTTGGAATTAAAGTTGCCTTGCCTAATTGAAGTTGTCTTGCCTTCTATATCATTAAAAGTCTAATCTTGACCACTTCCTGTTTGCGCTTTATATTGATTTTAGAAAAAACGCTACCACGTACAGCTGTAATTTTTGGCCATCTAACTCAGTTCCCCTCCGCTCATCAGGTGCCGAGGATTTTTCCCATCGATGAAAAATAAAAGAGTTATTAGTGTTTAAAAAATGTTGAGATTCTATCTCCTGTCAATCACGCCATGTCAATCCCGTCAATCACTAATATATATATATATATATATATATGTATTCCTTGAAATTCCATTTCAAGCAGGGTATATATATATATATATATATACACACATATACACACACACACACACACACCTTGAAATTCCATATATATGACTAAGTTGACTGGTTGTCAGAGGGGCAGTATGGACATTGTGGGCAGAATGGATTTTTGAGATGGTAGCTCAGTCACTGAGACCACACACACTCACACACAGACACTCACTCACACTCACTCACACACCCTATATATGGCATTAAACTTTCTTGAATACTCACACGGCTGAGCGTGGCTTCTCCACTTTGGGGCTTCCGCAGTCAGCGGCACTTCCGCAATCAGCGTGACCTCTGCACTTACCGGAAATTACGCAATTAGCGCGACCTCTGCACTCACCGGAAATTACGCAATCAGCGCGACCTCTGCACTCACCGGAAATTACGCAATCAGCGCAACCTGTCCACTAAGCGGAAGTCACAAAATGAGCGGGACTTTTGAACCAAGCACAGTCAGACCTAATAAAGCATTTATTCCTTCCAAACACAGTCGGACCTAATGAAGCATTGCAGTTTCAAGCACAGGGAGGGCAGCAGGCCAAACAACTCATGGCATTGTCATTAAGTGCTAACAAATCATTAATTGCAAGTACATTGCAGACTCACAGTTTAGTTGATTCACAGCTTAGAATGATAGTCGTGGCATCTCCCTCACGATCTTGCAGAGTGACTGAGCCATGTCCTTCCCCCCGGAAGCGGCGTGACCTTCATCACGGTGATTGACAGGCGAGAGGATCTCAAGGCTTTTTTAAACACTCATAACTTTCTTATTCTTCACGATGGGAAAAATCCTCGGGGCCTGCTCAGCAGAGGAGGACTGTGAATAAGATGGCCAAAAATCATAACGATATATGGTGCCCTTTTTTCTAAAATCAATATACAGCGCAGACAGGAAGTGGTCAAGATGAGACTTTTCATTATTTATATATATACACACACACAGACACGCACACACAAGCGCACACACACACACACACACACACACACATTATATACTAGACTAAGTGGGACCCGTCGGGTCCCATGTTCACACGGGAGGGCTGGTCCCCCAACGCAATATTCCACCCTCTCCACCACTTCCAATATTGGTGGCCAGTTGAGGGGGGGGGGGCTTTCTGGAGCACTAGTATGGGTATTGTGGACTGAAGGGACTGTTCCAGAGGGCTAGTATAGACATTGTGGGCCAAATGGATTCTTGGTGTGGCTGCTCAGTCACTCAAACCCGATGTGCTGGGAGCTCACTCACGGCTGGTGGGCTAGCAGTTTGACTCAAGGCTATTCTTTGAAATTCCATTTCAAGCAGGGTGCAAGGCCGCCAAATTCAAATGCAGGGTGCAAAGTCGCCAAATTCAAATGCAGGGTGCAAAGTCGCCAAATTCAAATGCAGGGTGCAAAGTCACCAAATTCAATTGCAGTTTCATACCACTTCAAGCATGGTGCAAGGCCACCAAATTCAAATGCAGTTTCATACCATTTCATGCAGGGTGCAAGGCCACCACATTCAAATGCAGTTTCATACCATTTCAACAGGGTGAAACCACCATAAATCACCACATAAACACCATAATCACAGTTCAGTAGACATTCAGTGTGTTCAGTTGATTCACAGCTCAGGCAGAGTCGTGACCTCCCCCTCCCCCATCTTACAGAGACTGAGCCTCACCCACACTTCCGGGTTTGATAATCCCTCCCCCCACCCACCAGAAGGGGCCTGGCCTTCCTGGTGTGATTGACAGGAGAGAGATTCTCAACATTTTTCAAACACTAATAACACTTTTATTTTTAATTGATGGGAAGAATCCTCTGCACCTGATGAGCGGAGGGGGACTGAGTAAGATGGCCAAAAACCACAGCCGTAGGTGGTAGCGTTTTATCTAAAATCAATATACAGTGCAAACGGGAAGTTGTCAAGTTTAGACTTTTAATCATTTGCTTTATTTCAAACCAACCACCACCAACCATTTTCTGTGCTTTATTTCAAACCAACCACATTTTCATTTTCAAACCACATTAAGGGCACTCAAGGTCAGTAAAACAACACTCACAGTTTAATAGATATGTGTTCAGTGTTATTCACAGCTCAGACTGAGAGGTGTAACACTCTCGCTCCCCCATCTTGCAGAGACTGAGGCACTCAACACTTCCGGGTTTTATAGTCCCTCCGGAAGGAGCGTGGCCTTCAGGAGAGAGAGAATCTCAACATTTTTTAAACACTAATAACTCTTTTATTTTTAATCGATGGGAAAAATCCTTTTGTCCTGCGCAGCGGAGGGGAACTCTGAGTAAGATGGCCAAAAATCACAGCCGTAAGTTTTTTCTAAAATCAATACACAGAACAACAGAAAGTGTTTTATTGGACAGTTTTTGGCATACAATGTTGTGAATATTTTTAAGAATATTTAATATGCTTTGTCAATGTCTTCTTCCTCGTATATTATTCTCCAATCTTGTGATAGTCATTCATTTCTAAATGCATTCATAGATTCTTCTGTCCTCGTTTGTATTTCAGGTTTTCAACATTCTTATCATAGTTATTGTCATAGATTGCAAAAACTGGCAAATGGTCACTGATGTCATTTATTAATAACCCACTCACTGAATATATTATCTATTAGCGTGAGATGTAATTCTGTGAGATGTAATTCTGCCAGATCTAGTCAATTTTGGATATAAACTCATGCTATACATTGCATTAATAAACTCTTCTATCATTTTATGCTTATTTGGATTTAACAGATCTATGTTGAAATACGCACAGATGAACATAACCTTTTGAAGTATTTTATCAAATATTTCTTCCATACAATCCTTAAATATTTCAATATTAGATCCTGGTGCTTTATATATACAGCTCACAATTACATTTTCTACTTTTCCATACAGATTTCTATTCTGATACATTCTAGCACGCTATCAACCGCTGTTGTCATGCTTTCCACCACCTTATATTTGAAGTTTTTATCCACCTAAAAAGCCACACCCCCTCTATTCTTGTTCTTCCTGTTCATATAATTCAAATCATATCCGATCAACTCAGTCCACATCCTTCTCAGGTCTCTTCCAAGTCCCTGATTAGCTATTATATTGAATGGTTTCTTGAATTGACATATATTCTTTGATGTTTTGGAAGTTGGCATATAGGCTTCTGCTATTAAATTGGATAATTTATATTTTATGATCTGACTTAACCTTCATGTTAAACTGTTTATCTATGTTCATGAGTCCATGAGTACGCCGCCCCAGCATGGTGCCATAGCACTCATACTAGCAAGCTAGAAGCCATTCTCAACGACACCATGCGGATCATCACCGGCTGCCTAAGCCCTACTCTGATGGATCTTCTGCCAGTGCTCGCAGGTATCGCACCCGCCAAGCTTCGCAGAGAGTACTTCACTCATAGGCTGGTGTGCAAGGCCCCATCGGACGCTGCACCACCTCGCCCATGCGTCACAGCAACTGGGACCTCAACGCCTGACATCTCGTCGCCCCTTCTCCCGTCACGCAGCGACCCTCTGTGGCTCCGATTTCAACACAGTAGAAGCATGGAGAACCAGCTGGGTACAGACTGCGTGGCCTCTTCAATTCACTGTTGCACCGAACACCACAGCCCCACCCGGCTCGGATCTGAACCGGATCGGTACAGGGGTCGGCTGGTTCAACATCAACATGTATTCCTGGGGGCTGTGTTCATCATCAGCCTGCGTGTGTGGAGCAGACCAGCAAACAGCGCAGCACGTCATTTTCAACTGCGCTGTCCTCCGCCTCTCAGGTGGAGAGGTAGACCTCACGACCCTCGACAACAGCACATGGAACTGTCTACAGCGCCTGGAGGGCATTACATAACTTCTGCTGCCTCAAACGCAAGAAGATCTGTGTGGTAGCAGCAATTGTTGTTGATATTGTTGAAGACATTTTTTCCTGGATCATAATCATTTTCCATATCTTGTGATTTATGCTCAGTATATTCAAAAGTTTTTGAACCCAGTTTATCATATTCTGTCATCCTTGTTGTTTGTGGTTCATCATTATCTCTTGACGGAGATAAATGACTTATTTCAGAACCTGTCATGGTAGTGTGTAGTGCAGGGGTCGGCAACCTTGTTCTGCATAGGGGCCAGGACACGTGTCTGTGAGCAGATGGCGGACCACATCTATCACGTGTACACATGGATCCCACTCCTGATGGCAGGCATCGAATCACGTGTTCACAGAAGATAGACAAAAATGCTGGAGAAACTCGGCGGATGAGGCAGCCTCATGCAATCCTTGCATGTCTCACCCTCTGAGTTTCTCCAGCATTTTTGTCTACCTTGCATTTTTCCAGCATCTGCAGTTCTTTCTTAAACGTGTTCAAAGAAGGTGCGCGGCCGCGCCGGCGGCTTTGCACAGGATGCGGTACAGCCAGAGCTCGGCCACGCTCAGCGCTCGGCGAGCCTAATGATTACAGGGAAAAATAATCCGCCTGCGGGCTGGATGATTTTGGGTTACGGGCTGCATTCGGCCCGGGGGGCATTGGTTGCCTGATATATTGTATTTATTTATTTTGTATTTATTTAGTCCCTCGTTTTTCCATTACCTTGTTGTGTTCTTTTGGACTCACTGGTATTTGTTCAATTCCTCCATATCTCTGATGACTAGCACTCTAGCCTCTTCAGGTGTTCCATTCAGTTTTATGAAGATTTTGCAGTTTGCTGTCCATGTAGATTGAATCTTCCTCTGCTTTCTCAGGAAGCGTGCCTTTCTGGCAATGTCCGCATTCTTTTTTGTCAGATGCTCATTCAAGTAGACATCTGATCCCTTCAGTTTTTTTTCCTTGCCTTAGCAATGTGGTTTTATGCTTTCTATTCGCAAAGCTTATTATTATGGCTGGTTTGTCACTCTTGTTTTTCCGAGGGAGAGGGTGACATGCCTCGATGTTGTTATTTCCCACTTCAATTCCCTTAAACTGGAGGAAAGCAGTCACCTGTTGCTCCACAGAGTTTGAGTCCAACTCGCTGAGTTCCCCACCGTTCCTCGTTGTCACCGCCCGGGCGTATGGCCGGGGTTTAGTCTCCAGCCCAGTGACTATGATGTCGTTCATCTGTGTGTACTGTTCCAAATCAGCCACCCGGTTCTCCAGAAAGACGATCTGTTTTTCCTTCTTGGCGTTTTGTAGCCTCAGGGACTTGACCTCTTCCACTAAATACAAAATACTTTTCTGCTGTAGTTTGATAGTAGAAACCTCCTCCATCAGAAAGTCGAGTGACCTTTTTTTGCCGTCGACTTCCTCAGCTGCGGGATTCATTTTTGGTCCCATAGCGTTTTTGTTTCTTCCCACGTAGACACAACACAAAGATAACCTGACAAATTCTAGTACGAATTGTACAGCTGCTGTTTTAAACTACAGTCCCAGGCATGGAAGGATCTGCGGCCTATCATGTCCAGTTTGCAAACACAGCTTCGTATTTACAGTTTAAAATGTTAAACAATACTGCATACTGTAAAACAGTCCTGCACTGTATTTAAAGGTTAAGTTCACAAACTCTATCCGATCCTCATCGCCATTGTAAATATTACAGCTGAAAATACTTATCACCGGCGCCTCCCACAAATGGTTGAAATTGATGGGGATTAGTATTGTAATTGAGATATAACAAAAAAAATAGAAGTAATGACTGACTAGTTCTGGACATTTTGTACAACTGTTTCTAGCAACCGTTCTAATCTAGCAACACTGCTCTATCCTAATTTCATGCTCTGGATTGTCATTAGTCTTGCTGTCTATCAACAAACTTGACATGCTATTTATTGTTTAATTTAAAATTAGATGATGGGCAATTTTCCTTTTATTCTTAGACGAATGAATCCTATAGGGATAAAAGTCTGCACTATATAAATGAGCACCTTATACAAGCCAAGAACCGTCTTGTGGAAATAACAAAGCCTCGGAGGAAAGCTTTGAAAGAGTTTACTCAAAGATGCCAGTTTTTGCAATGGGTCAAAGAGGCTTTGAAAGGTAAATAAGCACAAAACATTGTAATCTATGCAGAAGGCATTGCTTAAATTTTTTTTCCTAATTATTTGAAATTGTTTTTGGAAATTAGTTTTGAGTTTTGCTAAGTTATTATTTTTCTTAAGTAAACTGGCTGTTACTTTATTTTATTTGTACCATTATGTTTGTTCTGAATTTTCTCAATTTATTCCCAGTGAAGAGCAGTATCTGAAGAATTATGAAAAGACAGTATTTCACATGCACATAACTAGTCCATCAAGCTACATGCAATCTTCTTTCCCAATGCTTCCCACCTCTCTCCCCCTTGAGACTCATTGTCTGTTTTTCCTATTCCCCATAATCAACTTCAATGATTCCTACTAATCTTTTCATTGCTTCCACGTGTCTTTTAAAATATGCTTCTCGCCTGATCGGCCCTTTAACAGGACCAGTTGTGGTGCAACAGTTAAATTGCAATACTAATAATCCAGATATCTGAAACAAAAGCAGAAAATTCTACAAAACACTCCACAGGTCAAGCAATATCAATGAAAAGAGAAAGAGCGTTATGGTTCAGGTTGACGACTCTCCATCAATTGTAGGGAGTGTGGGAGTGGGATGGCTAAGAAAATGGAAATATTTCATCAAAGCCAGAAATGCCCTGATAATGTACTCCAGCAGCATGAAGAGGCTCTTTGTGCAACACATCCATGCTGACTAAGATGCCCTCCTGAGCTAGTCCATTTGCTTGCATTTGACCTGTTTCCCTCTAAACCTTACCAAGTCAAGGATCTATCTGAATGTCTTTCAGATTTTGTAATTGTACCCACCTCTGGTAGCTCTGCCCACCACTCTCTGTGTGGAATAACTAGCCTTTTCGGTCTCCTTTAAATCTTTCCCCTCTGATCTTAAACCTACGCCTTCTAGTTTTAGACGCTCTTACATTGGGGAAAAGATTGTAATCAGCCTAATCTATGCCCCCATCTGATTTTATGAAACTTCTGTAAGGTCACCCCTCAGCCTCATCACTCGGGGAAGTCAGCCCAGCCAATTCAACCTCTTAAAGCCCTCCAGTCCCTGTCTCCATTCCAGCAAATTATTGCATAATATTTTACTAAAATTATTTCGTTTTTTTATTGCTTAGATTCTCTGATCATAAGCGACATTTAGAATCGGCCGAAAAAGCTATTTGACATAACATTTTGGCAAAATATCCAACAGTTTGTTCGTTTCCACCATTTGTAACCGAGTTGGCTCTGGCTTGCTAATCACTTTCATAAAATGATTCCAGCAGCATAAATGGGGGAGTGTTAGATGCCCTGCAGCTACAGAGGTTAAGTGCATTTTTAGGCATTCTGAGAGTAGCAAACGTGAGACATGTTTGGTCTCAAGTGAAATGCTGCCAACTCATTGGAGTGTAGAAACCAGAAAAGGATTGTCATGTATTTTAAGAGAAATTGCTTCAAGAGGACAGAGCAAGTAGAGGTTGTGACTATGGTACAAGCTTATACCCAATTATCATCTGCCATAAAGAGATGAGGTAAATACGTGAAACTGTAATAATATAATATGGATTGAAAGCAAATGTAACTTAAGAACTTCATTATTTTTAAGGTCCCTCAGCTGTAGATAAATATATTGTAGTTAAAAAAAACAAAAACGTTTTTGGGGTAATAATTCCGTTTTACAATGCTTAGATTTCTCTGGTGATCAGTGCAAAAGATTTTTTGCCTTTTTTTCTTTTTCTTCTTTACCAGATGTAACTGAGTTGAAAGTGTTTGTGGACCTGGCTTCAATCTCAGCTGGTGAAAATGATCTTGATATCGATCGTGTGGCTTGCTTTCATGATGCTGTATTGGGCTACTCATCATTGCTGTTTGAAATAAAGCCACAAGCTGGATTTGATGACTTCATACATTGTGTACAGAAATTGTGGAATGCTTTAGATAATGACCCGGATCTTACCAAGAAGCTGGTAAATTTAACCTTAAGTTTCAGCATAATTGTGCATGATATTTGATTTCCAAATGGCTTGAGTAGCAGGTTTTTTTTTTACAAAATGTAATTTTGAGAATTGCATGCTCTGTTTAACAATATTCCGGTTCGTATTAATTATAGGAGTGCTAAATACCTCAGAATTTTTGTAAGCTTGAATTTACTCATGGGCATATCAATATTTCTTTTAAATGCCTTAAAAGCTACCCTGTCAGATATAGATGTGCATTGACCAACCTAGGAATGGTGGTTTGAGAAGTATTTTTGAGTTAAACCTGTGGATTGGAATACTTTAATGATTCAACTAAGGTTAGAGAAAGGAGATCAAATACAAAATGAAACACCATTTATCTTCTCAAAACGCGCTATAACCAGAGCTTTCATCAGTCTTTCCTTTTCTCTCACCATTTTTTATGGCTTCATGATTGGCATTAAATTTTGTCAAGAAACAGACAATGTAGAGGATCAATACCATTTTTTCTTCAATTCTGCATTTTAAATGTTCAGTAAAACATGGAAGCAGAGAGTGAACATTTTATGTGAAATATCCTTCAGTAGTGTGATTACTGTTGCAGTGGAGAATTTAATTTGAGCATAGGGAGCATGGAGATCCATGGCTTAATTTTGCTTTGCAAATGGAAATTGATTTACTTTTTTCACTGAATCATATTTACGAATACTAATAAGAGCTTTGAAGAATACACAAGAGACCAATAGTGTACTGTCCAAATTGTCAATGTTTGCAAGTTTGTTTTGAAGGTAACTTCCTTTTCCACTTTCAGCAAGATTCAGCTCGGCATTTGGAATGGCTGAAAACAGTAAAGGAAAGCCATGGGTCTATAGAACAATCATCACTTTCATTGGCTTCAGCTATAAACAGCAGTGGAATTTATGTAATCGATTCTCAAGGGAAAAACAAGGTATTGCAGAGCAGCGATGCTGGAGCAAAATGTTCCACAATATACGATAATATTAATGTTCGCAAATTGTTATACTCTTTTTTAATAGTACGTGGAGCAACTTTTTAGAATAATTTTTATGAACATCTTAAATAGAAACACCTCCTCAATCCCAAGGATCTAGTGATTCTATACTTGGCCTCATCGGTTGGGGCAGTGAGTATAAAAGTCAGGAAGCCATGTTGGACTGAGTCCAAGCCAAGTAAATCCTCCTTTAGCTATGAAAATCGAATTGTACTTGCTGCTCCAAATTAAATCTCACCAGAGCTCCAGCCAGTCTCAGAAAAACATTATTAATTTTATACCCAAACACCCTGCATGAACCAGTACACTAAGATCCCAACCTACACCATCATTTTGCTAGTTTACTCAGTATTTAACATGTCATAGGGTCTGTTTATCTTCTTTTCTTACCAAAGTGTATAATCTCATAGTTTCTCACATTCCTTACACCGCAGCTTTAAGCACTTGCTTAATCTATCTGTATGTCTTTGAAACTCTCTTTTAACAGCTCATTTTTCCACCAAACTGGTGATGTTATATTCTATTAATTTGTGTTTATATAAATTGTGGATAACTGAGATCATTATGGCGACCAACTTGATTGCCAACTTGAAAAAGACATATATTCCAACTATGTTTTTAAGAAGGAACTGCAGATGCTGGAAAATCGAAGGAACACAAAAATGCTGGAGGAACTCAGTGGGTGCAGCAGCATCTATGGAGCGAAGGAAATAGGCAACGTTGGAAGAAGGGTTTCGGCCCGAACCGTTGCCTATTTCCTTCGCTCCATAGATGCTGCTGCACCCGCTGAGTTCCTCCAGCATTTTTGTGTACCTTCCAACTATGTTTTGACTTATTCTCAGTCTTCTTTCCCTGATAATGTTACCACCTATCTCATCAGCAGAATTTATCAATTTCCTTATAAAATTCAAGTCCTAATACGTTATTGCTCCTTCAAAAACACACTCAAAACGATCAAATGCAATTTTCCTTTGTAATATATTAAGTCCGCCCAATTAAATTACAATGTTGCAAGTGTTTTATTCTCATATGCAACAAATGTCATGCTAACTCATCTTTGGCTCCATAGTTTTACTCTTCCTGTCTTCCAATTTTCAAAATATGCTGCAGTCAAACTAATTTTGATAGTTCAACATTAATGCATCACAATTAAACGTGTTCACTGTTATTTAAACCACTTCGTTAAAAATGTTGTGAGGAAGGAGGTAGGTAAGGATTGGTAATGGTAGGTAATGTCAAAGGATACAGCAGGATATTGCTGTGGAAATATGAGCTGTGAGATGGCAGATGGAATTTAATCCAAACAGTGTTCACTTTGGAAGCTCAAATGCAAGAGGAAGGTATACAGTGAATGGCAGGACTGAGGAGTATTGATGTGCAGAGGGATCTTGGGTTGCAAGTCCATGGCTTCTTGAAAGTGGCAACACAAGTACTTAGACATATAGCATACTTGCCTTCATCGGTTGGGGCAGTGAGTATTAAAGTCAGGAAGTCATGTTGCGGATGTATAATATTTGTTTCAGCCACATTTATAGTATTGAGTGCACTTGTTGCAATCATTGTGTTCTCACAGTAGGCCAGAAACTGCATCCTCGGACACTGCCAGCAGAGTTTGAGATATTTACGTAGATATGGAATGATATTAGTTGAAGCCTTACCTGTGGCAAGCATTTTTAGTCTTACCTACGTGTTTTCAGTGTATCAAGCTCTTCCAAGAGAAATAAACTATTGTGCACAGTCAGATCCATCTCAGTGTGCTTAATTATTTTCAATTTTTTCACAGCTTTGTTTAGGTTCAGCAATCATATTAAAACTGCCAGAAGCTCATGGTGACAATGAAGAAGTACGAAGTTACACTCTTGAAGACCTAAAAGAACTGCAGAATAAACTCATGCTGATGTCAGGCAAGGGAGATCATGGCCGGAATGAAGTGGACAGATTTGTAGAGGTAACTGGCTACTTTAATGCATTCATATATCTATGGTGGGAAGCACATCAGTGGAACACTTATTAGTCTTTGAATAAAAATGTACTTTATACAGATTTATTTTTCCTCCAGAGGTTTTAATGCGATAATATCTTCAGTGATTACAGAATTGGTATGATTTCAATACACAGACACTGAGGTCTTCATCATGAGCATTTTATCATTACTTTGCTGAGAACCTCTGATAACACAATTGCACTATATACAGTATTTAAACATCTCAATTGTAAATAAAGGCAAAGATAACATTTAAGATCTTGTAATTTATGTTTGCATATATCCATATGATTTTACTTGTCATCATTTCATTTGCAGACCATAATGAATATCTTTTGTGCACAGGTATTTGCCAATGTCCAAAGACTTGCAACGTCATTCATCAGTCTGTTTTCTGCTGGCAACATGCTCTTTAGGAACTGGAAAATAGAAGTGTATTGTTCAAGGACGTGTGAGGCTTGCTTGATAATAGATTTCAATCTAAAGGAAGTGCGTATTATTAAAGCTGTTGGAAAAGTCACCGAACAACTTCCCATTCTTTGTAAAAAGATGGAAGCCTATCTGGAAGTATGGAAGCAGTATATGGATAAGCAAAGGTCCCGGTACTATTATTTAAACTTCTACACAGCTGAACAAATTGTTTACCTCAGTACCCAATTATTTAATCACAGCTGTACCAGACTAGATGTTCTGATGATGTTGTCATTCATTAAACCCAACTGTACTGCCGGCGACCTAGAAGTAGCTCAACAGAAACTTTTTGATGGAGATACAAGCATAGGACATCGCCCATTAGGTGACAGGAAGAGTTGTGTCCAACCTTTTATGATGAGACAAGTAGATATTCAAGACATAGCCATGGAAGAAACAATGGATTTGGTGTGGAAGCAGTATATGGAAAACATGACTTATTTTCTGTCCAACTGTCTTGATGTCAGCACCCTTGGTAAACTTCTTGAAAATGTTGCTGACATGAAACAAACTGTTGCAAGGACAATTCCACCTGGCTTTCAGACAGGTCATCCTAACCTTGTTGTTTGTCCACATTCTGAACTGCTTACATCTGCTTTATGCATTTACATGCACTCCAGTAATCAGCCATTGCCTACTTACGATGAAGTACTTATTTGCACAGCTGATACCACAAATGAACAAGTAGAGCTTTTCCTGAGACGGTGCCTGACTTCTGGCTGCACACATTCCAAGATCTATTCTCTACTGTATGCAGATGAGCTAACATATGATGTTAGTGTAAGGTTTGAAGAATTGTTCAAAAATCTGGAGTTGAAAAGTCAGTCAGATCAATATAAATTGGTGATATTGTGCAATAGTGAGAGGGAACACTGCTACATTCCAACAGCGTTGAGTCGACACAAGGTGCACATGATTCCGCAACAACCTTTAAAGGAAATCCAGAGTTATCTCGAAAATCATTACAGAGTTTCAACTAATTCATCAGCGGCTACTGTCTTTAGAGATGGAATGTTTGTGAGGATCATATCTTCAAACAGAGCTGGTGTTGGTAAGTTCCCATGCAAGGAATGAGATATAACTAAACATTGATGAAGATTTTACTCATTTTTGCTGGCTGTGAAGCATTATGTGAAATGAGTTTGGGGGGGAAATCAATTTTATGGTTGCTGTGCATCCGTAGCCTAAAAGTACTTACTATTTAAACATAAAGGCCGACATGTATCTATGTTACTATATTAAAATTCACATTGAGAAGCTGTACTAGTGGAAAGATCAGACAAATATGGGATAAACTCGTTCTCATGAATCGATTGTTTCTTGAGACTTGACCAAGGAAACATCCCAAATAATGGCAAGTTAATTAACTATAACTTGCACCTTCATTTGAGTGCCTGTGTGTGCTTAAAACATACCTATTCTTCTGTGAAGCATACAATGAATTGATAACATCGGCTTATGTGCTGGTGAGTTTATTTTATTGTGTTAAAAAGCTAGTGGATTTTAATTAAAATATATAAAGAACCATAGATCAGTACAATCTGTATTTTTTACTGAAAAGAGCTAAAGAATTCTGCTGAAATTATATGTGATGTAAAGATGTGTCTATATGGTTTAATTAATACTGATCTTCGTAAATTATTGTGAATAATTAAATAAGCACATCGTCAATCAAAGAGAAAACAAGCTTGCTGTTGAAAATAATCTGACTTGCTCTGGCAATAAGCAGTTTCTGAGTTGGATTGGACAGCTGGAATGATTTATTTTTTTCATTTAAATTGAGACTTATTTTTAAATTTTTTTCTCTAAAAGGAAAATCACTTTATGTGAAGAGATTACATGAAAAATTAAAGAAACAAGCTGGAAAGGATAACTTGTTGAAAACAATCCATCTCTTAGAACCACAGGTTGATGAAAATAAAGTTCTCCAAGCTCTCTTTTCATGTATAAAATCATCAAATAAAAACCAGCCTTTGATATTTCACTTTGATATCGCATCTACTGTAAGTTTGGGTTTACCCGGTGTGGTTTTAAGTGTCCAATTGTGATATATTTTTAGATTTTAAAACTTGCATTTACACCAGCAGTATGTCTTTATTTTTTCTTTTATTTTCTTAACAATTAGTTAATAAGTACTTATTTCATAAAGAAACATTCGTTATTATGGATCCTGAAGGAATATTTGTGGTAACTGACATATTGTGTGCAAATAGGTTTGCAATCTGAATCAACAATAAATATTAATCCACTGTTTCAAATAATGTAATAAATTTAAATATTAAATACATTTTCACTGTTTCTAGAACTGAAATAATCACGTCTGAAAATAGCGGGGGGAAATTATACGGTTGAAAACAAGGTTTCTCTGCTTGTACTCTGCATTGCTAATGTTGCAGATAATTTTACCATTACTATAAAGCCAGAAAATGCTGCAACCTGTCAGATCAGACTACATCCATGGAAAGAAAAACAGTTGATATTTCAGATCATATGCCCTTAATGAGAACTAGAAAGTGAGATTAAGTCATAGAGGCAGGATCTTCAACCTTAAACTCTGCTTCTTTCAGTATGTTCTTTGGAACCTATCATTTTGACCAACTATATGTCCATTTGTCCAAAGTCTGCTCATGTTGGTTGATGCCAAAATGTATGTGTTGACACTTTTGTGAACCACTTGAGTTGTTCTACTACATTAAAAAATACTAGGGAGTTTTGCAATGTTCCTAGAATAGTACGAGATCATCTCAGCAAGTACTTAAGCATTTTTTTGAAAACCACTGAATTAGTTGAACAGAACTGACTTTTCAGTCCGAGGAAGGGTCTCGACTCGAAATATCACCTATCCATGTTCTGCAGAGCTGCTGCCTGATCTGCTAAGTTACCCCAGCACTTTGTCTTTTTGTGACCCACTCTAATGGCTTAGTTTCTCTAAGTGCTCCTTAACTATTCTTTGTTATGGATTCCGATAACTTAACCACAACTGAGAATGCAAACCCTTGTAATATTGTTCATATAACTCTAAATATATTTTTAATTTCTATTAGCGAAAAATGCAGGAACAGGGCTATTGCTTAGAAAGAAATGAAATGATCATGAGTTTTGCTGTTGGAAACAAACAGGCAAAATTTGTGTCATTTGCAAAAATCCATGAAATAGATAATGATTTATGTTTTTTGCATTGACAGTCAAATATTTTGATTTCCCAGGTTTAATTAATGTATTTATGAAAAGAAAAGAAATGCAAATGGCCTTGATTTACTTTCGACAATAATTTTCACATTGTATATGTTTTTTTTTGGTGAATAATAGTTTTACTTAATAACAGAAATATTTTTCTTTCAGGTACAGAAAGGATTATGTGAATTTCTTTTCAAACTATTTATCCTACAATATTTAATGGGCACCGATGAAAAGATGTGGAAGTGCAGTCAAAGACATTTGTACGTTGTGGAAATGCTTAAGGGATCTGGATTTCTTCCCAGGATGCGAGCAAGACATGTACGTAATGTAATGCATTGGTGGGAAGAAGCAGGCAGGAATTATTTTCAAAAATATATTTAAAAGATTGAATTCTATTTGTGCAATTAAAAGAAATCAATTTTCATCAGGTATCTTTTTATCTATATTACTACAATTCTGATCTTGACCACTTCCTGTATATTGATTTTAGAAAAAACGCTGCCACTTACGGCTGTGATTTTTGGCCATCTTACTCAGATTTCCCCTCCGCTGCGCAGGACAAGAGGATTTTTCCCATTGATTAATAATAAAAGAGTTATTAGTGTTTAAAACATGTTGAGATTCTCTCTCCTGAAGGCCATGCCCCTTCCAGAGGGACTATAAAACCTGGAAGTGTTGAGTGCCTCAGTCGCTTGCTCCCCCATCTCAGCAAGATGGGGGAGTGAGAGGGTCACGTCTCTCAACCTGAGCTGTGAATAACGCTGAACACATGTCTTAAGGGGTTGGACAGGCTAGATGCAGGAAGATTGTTCCCGATGTTGGGGAAGTCCAGAACACGGGGTCACAGTTTAAGGATAAGGGGGAAATCTTTTAGGATGGAGATGAGAAAAACATTTTTCACACAGAGAGTGGTGAATCTCTGGAATTCTCTGCCACAGAATGTAGTTGAGGCCAGTTCATTGGCTATATTTAAGAGTTAGATGTAGCCCTTGTGGCTAAAGAGATCAGGGGGTATGGAGAGAAGGCAGGTACAGGATACTGAGTTGGATGATCAGCCATGATCATATTGAATGGCGGTGCAGGCTCGAAGGGCCGAATGGCCTACTCCTGCACCTATTTTCTATGTTTCTACTAAACTGAGTGGTTTTACTGACCTGTCAGTGCCCTTAATGTGGTTTGAAAATATAATTTGGAAATGCTAAAGCTGTGTTGCCTTTGGTTTGGAAATGCTAAAGCTGTGTTGCCTTTGGTTTGGAAATGCTAAAGCTGTGTTGCCTTTGGTTTGGAAATGCTAAAGCTGTGTTGCCTTTGGTTTGGAAAGGCTAAAGCTGTGTTGCCTTTGGTTTGGAAATGCTAAAGCTGTGTTGCCTTTAGTTTGGAAATGCTAAAGCTGTGCCTAATTAAAGTTGCCTTGCCTAATTAAAGTTGCCTTGCCTAATTAAAGTTGCCGTGCCCAATTAAAGTTGCCTTGCCCAATTAAAGTTGCCTTGCCCAATTAAAGTTGCCTTGCCCAATTAAAGTTGCCTTGCCTAATTAAAGTTGCCTTGCCTAATTAAAGTTGCCTTGCCCAATTAAAGTTGCCTTGCCTAATTAAAGTTGCCTTGCCTAATTAAAGTTGCCTTGCCCAATTAAAGTTGCCTTGCCCAATTAAAGTTGCCTTGCCTAATTAAAGTTGCCTTGCCTTCTATATAATTAAAAGTCTAATCTTGACCACTTCCTGTTTGTGCTTTACATTGATGTTAGAAAAAACGCTACCACGTACGGCTGTGATTTTTGGCCATCTTACTCAGAGTCCCCCTCCGCTCATCAGGTGCTGAGGATTTTTCCCATTGATGAAAAATAAAAGAGTTATTAGTGTTTAAAAAATGTTGAGATTCTCTCTCCTGTCAATCACGCATGAAGGCCACGCCCCTTCTGGTGGGAGGGGGGCAGGGACTATAAAACCCAGAAGTGTGGGGGGGGGGGGGGTGGCTCAGTCTCTGCAAGATGGAGGGGGGAGAGGTCACGACTCGCTGTCTTTAGTGGCCTTGCACACTGCTTGAAATGGTATGAAACTGCACGAATTTGGTGGCCTTGCACCCTGCTTGAAGTGGTAAGAAACCACGTGAATTTGGTGGCCTAGCACCCAGCTTGAAATGGAATTTCAAAGAATAGCCATGAGTCAACTGCCAGCCCACTAGCCGTGAGTGAGTGAGCTGCCAGCACAACAGGCTTGAGTGATTGAGCCGCCAGCCCAAGAATCCATTCAGCCCACAATGTCTATACTAGCCCTTTGGAAACCAGTCCCTTCAGCTCACAACACCCATACTAGCGTTCCAGAAAGCGCTATTGGAATTGGTAGAGAGGTGGAATATTGCATTGGGGGACCAGTCCTCCCGTGTGATGCTGGGACCCAACGGATCCCACTTAGTCTAGTAAAGTAGAGACAATTTTGCCAGAAGCTAAAAAAAATTTAGCAGATGAGAGACAGGAGAGTATCTATCGTTTCCAATTAGAAACTGTTTTAATTCAATTATACTTTTTATTTCAGAGTGCACAGGTGGCAAGTTACAATTTTCTAGATGTCTTCCCAAAAGTGTACTGTAGACCACCAAAAGAAGTACTTGAAGAAGAAGTACGAAAGTCCGAAACGCAGTCGTGGAATGGGAATGATATTGATCCTCTCATGGATGAGAAAGAATTTCGAAGTGAATCATTTCAAAGACCTTATCAGTATCTCAGAAAATTTAAAAACAGACAGACCTTGGATACCTTTATTTACCAAGGAACTGTTGAAGGCAACCATGTTGAATGCTTACAGTTGTTTCTAATCTATTCTGGGGTAATGGATCCTTCCTGGTCTGAGTTACGGAATTTTGCCTGGTTTCTTAACCTGCAGTTGAAGGACTGTGAAACGTCTGTGTTTTGTAACTTTGATTTCATCCAAGATACTCTACAAGGCTTTAAAGATTTTGTTGTCAACTTCATGATTTTGATGGCAAAAGATTTTGCAACACCATCCCTTAACATCTCAGACCAGAGCCCAGGAATTCCAGTTTCAAACTTAAATGGTGCTTCAGAAGAAGACATTGCACCATTTCTTTTGAGAAAAAAGTGGGAATCCGAGCCACATCCTTACATTTTCTTTAATGATGATCACATATCTATGACTTTCATTGGTTTTCATCTCCAACAAAATGGGCAAGGTGGCATTGATGCTGTTGACCCATCAAATGGCAATATTATTAAACCAAATGTAATGACCCGTCAGCTATATCAAGGTTTGCTGCTACAAAAAGTCCCGTTCAACATTAATTTTGATGAGCTTCCACGGAGTGAAAAGATTGAGAGGCTTTGCATGGTACTGGGCATTGAGTGGCCAATCGATCCCGATGAAACCTACGAGTTGACCACAGACAATATTTTAAAAATTCTTGCCATTCACATGAGATTCAGGTGTGACATTCCTGTGATCATTATGGGAGAGACTGGGTGTGGTAAAACAAGGCTGATCAAATTCTTGTGTGAGTTACGGAAAATTGGTGCTGACACAGAGAACATGAAGCTAGTGAAAGTGCATGGTGGAACAACTGCAGATGTAATCTACGCAAAAATTAAAGAAGCAGAAGCCCTTGCAATATACAATAAGCAGGAGTTTAATTTAGACACCATCCTCTTTTTTGATGAAGCCAATACAAGTGAAGCTGTTAGCTGCATTAAGGAAGTTGTTTGTGACCATATGATTGAAGGCGTTCCTTTAAGTCCCAATACAGGCTTGCAGATAATTGCAGCATGCAATCCTTACAGAAAACACACAGATGAAATGGTAAAGCGTTTGGAGTCAGCTGGGTTAGGCTACCGTGTCCGAGCAGATGAAACTGAAGATAAATTGGGATGCATTCCTTTGAGGCAACTTGTCTATCGTGTGCAAGCTTTGCCTCCTAGTATGATACCATTAGTGTGGGATTTCGGGCAACTTGATGATCTCACTGAGAAGATGTACATCCAGCAAATTGTCCAAAGGTTGACTCAGTCCATTTCAGTTTCCTCTCTCAATATTAAATGCATGGTGGATACTTTGTCAGCTTCACAAAATTTCATGAGATGTCAGCAAGACGAGTGCAGTTTTGTAAGTCTTCGAGATGTGGAGAGATGTATGAAAGTGTTTGTTTGGTTTTACAACAATCGCAACATGCTATTGGACAATTTGGAACAATTTCTACAAGATGTTGGCAATAAGGAGGTATCCATTCCATCAAGTGATGACAACTGGCCTTTTGTGTTGGCACTTGGAGTTTGTTATCATGCATGTTTGGAAAAGAAGGATGTTTATCGTAGGGCTATCTGCCATCATCTGCCTTCACCATATGATGATCCTTCCAAATTTTCACAGCAACTTGAGCTCTTCCAAGATCTTTTACTAAGTGGTGCACCCCTGCGAGAAACAATTGCCAGGAACTCTGCATTAAAGGAGAACGTTTTCATGATGGTCATTTGCATTGAACTTAAAATCCCTCTTTTCTTGGTTGGAAAGCCTGGCAGCTCCAAATCTCTTGCAAAAACAATTGTAGCAGATGCTATGCAGGGCAAATCAGCACATTCTGAATTATATAAAAAACTAAAGCAGATCCATTTAGTGTCTTTCCAGTGTAGTCCTCATTCCACCTCTGAAGGAATAATTAATACATTTAAGCAGTGTGCACGCTTCCAAGAAGGGAAGAACCTAGATGAATATGTTTCTGTTGTGGTCTTGGATGAAATTGGTCTTGCAGAAGATTCACCAAAAATGCCACTAAAAGCTCTTCATCCACTCTTAGAAGATGGATGCATTGACGATGACCCTGTTAAACATAAAAAAGTAGGTTTCATTGGAATATCCAACTGGGCTCTAGATCCTGCTAAAATGAACAGAGGGATTTTTGTATCGCGAGGGGATCCTGACAAAGAAGAATTGATTGAAAGTGCCAAAGGAATCAGTTCTTCTGATCGTATGATACAAAAAAAAGTGAAAGGGTCATTTGTGAACTTTGCAAACGCTTATCTAAAAATTTGTAAACAACAAGCTAAAGAGTTTTTTGGACTACGTGACTATTATAGTTTAATAAAAATGGTCTTTTCACTATCGAAAACCTCCAAATCAGAACCAACCCCAGAGCAGTTAGCCAAGATTGTGCTGCGTAACTTTAGTGGAAGCGATGATGTTAATGTTATGGATGTTTTCAAGCCTGTACTTGGGAATATTTCTCATGACAGCATCAACACGTTGGATCTGATCAAATGCAACATATATGCTGCAGATTCTGATGATATGGAGTGTCGGTACCTTCTTATTCTTACCAAAAATTTTGCAGCTCTTCAAATTCTTCAGCAAATGTTTTTTGCCAATCAACATCAGCCTGAGATAATCTTTGGGTCTAGTTTTCCAAAAGATCAAGATTATACTCAGATTTGCAGAAACATCAACCGTGTTAAGATTTGCATGGAAACTGGGCAAATGGTAGTTCTGTTAAATCTGCAGAATCTTTATGAAAGTCTTTACGATGCATTGAATCAATATTACGTGTACCTTGGAGGACAGAAATATGTGGATTTAGGATTGGGGACTCACAGAGTCAAATGCAGAGTCCATCCAAAGTTCAGACTGATAGTTATAGAGGAGAAGGAAGTAGTCTACAGAGAGTTTCCAATTCCACTGATCAATAGACTTGAGAAGCATTATCTTGATATTAACACAGTCCTTGACAGAGAGCAAAGAAGTACTGCAAACTGCATGGAAAAGTGGGTGCAGAGGTTCACAGCAGCCAGATCCCAAAATGTTTCAACCCATGGCAGGGAACAGAAATATGGTCCATCTGATGTGTTTGTTGGCTATCACTCTGACACATGTGCAGCTGTTGTTTTAAAAATAACACAAAGCTTGAAGCAGACTCAAAGATCTTGGGAAGATGTTCTCAATGAAGCACAATGGGTGCTACTGAATTGTGCCACCCCAGATTCCGTGGTTCGTTTAACTAATTCTAAACTTCCTGCACACGAGGCTGATGTGGTTGTGCAGAAATACTTTGAAGAACAACATCACGATTCTCTTGCCGATTTCATCCATTCTCATATCAAATCTGGAGTTCAGACCTGCGCAGTTTTCACCGAGGTACTGTAATTTTTATGTCAAACATAATTTGCCATGTTATAACAGTGACATTACTTTTTAGATTACCAGATTAGTTTGCAACTCTAGCCATACTAAAATCTACAGATTTACCTTCTGAAATCTACCGTCTCAATAACGTTTGAGAACGTTGTTTCTTCAGGCAAGCTTAAAAGTTAGAATACTTTTTGGTATTGGAATTTAATTTTTTTTCATCTCTTGGTAAACTGTATATAATTTAACCATACAAGATTCCTATTTCATGCATGTTTCACTTGGGTTATGTCCACAATTTGAAATAAAATTAAGAATGTTGAATTAGTTTACTAAGACCATTATCAATAATTCAAGAATGACTTATTCTTTGTTTTAGGTTACAACATATTCACGGCTTCTAACTGCTTCTGACATTGAATTCTTGCAAAGAGAAATAAGTGGCAGTGTTCAGAATATCTTCCTTTGCTCACTACAGCAGTTTGAAACGGAGCATTCATTTCTGAAGAAAATAAGGTTTGTTTAAAGTTAATGTCCAAATGAAATCAATAGTCATCAAATTAGTGATAGAAGCCAAAAGCAACAAGGATCTATTTTGCACCAGTATCACAATGTACATTTCGTTTTGCTAAATGTGTGGAGACATTTTGAATTTCTAAATTTAGTTGTATTTTTATTTATGTGATCTTTTATTTTGTTCAATGATAGAAAAGTGGCGTGAGAATGTCAACTTAAAAAAATAAGCAATAAAAATAGAAAATGCTGGAAACACTGAGCAGGTCAGATAGCACATCTTCTCTGTGCGTAAATGCTGCCTGCCTTGCGGAGTGTTTCCAGCAACTTTTGTTTTTATTTTAGATTTGCAGCACCTTTGGCTTTTTCAAATTCACATCAGGAATGCAAATGTATTTGGCTTCTCATGACGCAATGGAGTCCAATTCACAGTAACTTGGAATACCATGATTTATCCTTTCAGCTCAATTATGCCCTTCACTATAGTCCAGCTGCCTGTAATCCATTACTGATTGTTAAAATGTAAAGGTAATCGTTTTGATGTCAGAGGACACAGTGTGAAGCATAAAGAAATCAAAATCATATTTCATTCTTTTAAATACTGTACCTTATTATTAACAAATACAAATTATCACATAAAAATATATTCCCAAAAGTAGTTTGAAATAAATTGAAATGATAATGTAACACTACATCACCATAAAGACTGATATAGAGAAAGTTGCGATAATTGTTTTCTCTTTAATGCAGTTGGGAAGGATAACCAGATTAATAAGTATACTAATCAATATTTCCTCTAATAAAATCCACCTTAATCTTGTTTGCTTACTATTTAAATGTAAACAAATGTTGGTTAATTAAACATATTCAAATGTCTTGTTTCTAGGCACTGCATCTATTCTAGCCAGGGAAACACAATCTTGCTTATACAAACGGATTTTGAAAACAGTTTACAGAGTGCTAATTTGGTTGCTTCTGCCAAGTAAGTCCATGTCAGAGTTCTACCTTCACTTTAATTATTTTCTGATTTTCTTTGTTGAAAAAATTTAAAGCAAGGTAATGCTGGTCATGAGATCTTCTTTCTTCTAGCATGGTTACTGTTGCTGCAAAGATAGGTCAGAATGATTTATCATCTTTTCGACATACCTTGAAGCCTTTAAAGAATGAATGCTACAGTGAAAAGTGTATTTCCATTTTAATTAGGCAAAATCTTTGATTAGTGAGATAGGAGGATGTCAAAAAAGTTATAGGAAGTGGAAAAGATGAGTTTGAATTTGAGAATATGGAAGCATGAGACACAGTGTGCAATGATTAAAGTAAGGACTAGGAATATGTAAAAAAACATACTTGGAATAGAGTGCAAAGCCATTGGAATACTCTTGCAATAGAGTTCACAGAGATAAGAAGGAATGAAATGGTGAAGAAAATTGAACCACGGAAGAGAATTAAATGTGAATCTTTGACCGATCAGAAGCCAATTTTAATCGTTAAAGGATGAGTGGTAGATGAGAGACTTGGTGCCTTTAGATAGCTATTTTGGATAAACAGGAATTTATTACAGGTGGAAATTGCAAGGAAAGCCATTTGAACATTCCAATAGGATTCCAAAAGAATAGATGTAGATTCAACTGTCAATAAGGTTGATGGTAGTGAAGGTGCAGTGTATCTTGTCCAAGATGCCATTCTGCATCACCTATTATATAACACAGCCTAAACATTTATCCATCTAAACCATGTCAGAACTCTCTTAAAATTATTTTGTTGTAGAAATATATTTTTAAAAAGATTAAAGATTAAATTGCCTTGATTTACATTGAAATACATTATTGGTCTTTCCTGGTACTGAATGATAGAAACATCTATGATTGCAGTTATAACCATATAACCATATAACAATTACAGCATGGAAACAGGCCATCTCGGCCCTACAAGTCCACGCCGAACAATTTTTTTCCCTTAGTCCCACCTGCCTGCACTCATACCATAACCCTCCATTCCCTTCTCATCCATATGCCTATCCAATTTATTCTTAAATAATACCAACGAACCTGCCGCCACCACTTCCACTGGAAGCTCATTCCACACCGCTACCACTCTCTGAGTAAAGAAGTTCCCCCTCATGTTACCCCTAAACTTCTGTCCCTTAATTCTGAAGTCATGTCCTCTTGTTTGAATCTTCCCTATTCTCAAAGGGAAAAGCTTGATCACATCAACTCTGTCTATCCCTCTCATCATTTTAAAGACCTCTATCAAGTCCCCCCTTAACCTTCTGCGCTCCAGAGAATAAAGACCTAACTTATTCAACCTATCTCTGTAACTTAGTTGTTGAAACCCAGGCAACATTCTAGTAAATCTCCTCTGTACTCTGTAATTAATATATTTTAATTGCAGTAACCATATATTGGATAGCTGTCACCAACTATTATTATTTTAATGTGATTATTATTTCCATCATTAATTCATGTTGTATGCTGGGGTTTTTTCAATAAAAATAAATTTAAGCAAGATTGTTTAATTTTACATGGTAATAAACCTTTTCCACCCCAAACCTTTTAAAATAATTTGTTTTTGTCGTCATTATCTTTCTAGGCACTGATACTTAGGAAATTAATATTTGATTTTGTGTATTTTATTATACATGTTCATAGTAGCAGCAGTTTGCATTAACATTTGTAAAGGTATTATGCTTTGAATTTCGTGAGTGACTGAAATGATAGATGTTAAAAGTAGAAAATAATCCACAGAGAATCATAGTCTTAAATGTTTGGGTTAGTTTATACATATTCTAATACAATTTGTATTCTTTGTGCAGGTATTCCACTTTAAATGAAATCAACAAAAGCAAAAGTGACAATCGAACAGTCTACATTTATTTTCTCACTAAATTGCCAAGAATAGAAGGTGGATCAGCATACATAGGATTTCATGGAGGTATGAGTGATACTACAAGGCTGAGCAGTTTGCTTTTTTTGTACCTTAAGTTAAATTTTTAAAAAACAGCTACTCCTGAGTTTAAAGTGGTCTTATGTGAAACAATACATAGTTCAATAGTAACTGCCAGCATGAGTAAATTATTTAATTTATTTTATTTAAACAAGATTTGAAATATAACATATCTTGCAAACTGTTCATCAACTTACTGTGAATCCTGCCGTATTCTGCCTGAGAATGTATCGCTGGCATCTTCAGTTGAAAGAAATGTGTCTTTTATAAATTAATCCACAAGTATTCATGGAAGAATTCTATGTAATCAACCAATAATGTTCACACTGTGTACATTTACTTGAGCTCCCAGTCACCTCTTGTTTGTAGTCTTTCTTGGCCAAGCCCTCTCCATTCATTCAATTCGTTATTGGATTCAGACCACACTTTTCCAGGTCTCAGAGCTTTCAGAAAATCATAAAACTTATCAGTGTGATTTGCTTAGAGATGGTTCTCATCCATTTATAGAACTCTCTTAACTATGGTCATTGGTGAATTGATATTTTTGCTGTGATGATTTCTCAAAAAACAAGTATAGAAACAGTGATGCATCATTTCGTCACCCAGAGAGTTGTGAATATGTGGAATTCTCTGCCACAGCAAGCAGTAGAGGCTAATTTACTGGATGAATTTAAAAGAGAGTTAGATAAAGCTCTAGGGGCTAGCGGAATCAAGGGATATGGGGAGGAGGCAGGCACTGATTGTGGATGACCAGCCATGATCACAATGAATGGCGGCTGGCTCAGAAAGCCAAATGGCCTCCATTGCACCTATTTTCAATGTTTCTATGATATATGACACAAATTAATTTGTCCTCTTTTAACCCTTCCACCCCATATACTTTAATCCCTTTTACACATAAAGATCTATCATTAATTTGTTGTTGTGGATATATCAAACTCTGTTTTTCCGTTTGTTAACTTTATATCTGAGAGAGATGGTTCTAAATTTTGCACATCCTGTACTTTTGGTATATTGCAGTGTAAATTATTCTGTTTATTTGATTGACATTCCAGATTTCCAAACCTTTTTTTGTTTGAAAAAAGTTTTGCTTCTTACCTTCCAGATAGTTCTTGTATCAATGTATTTATATTTGTGCTGCTTTTAATGAATTCTTTGTCAAGGAATATTTAAATATCACACATGGACAAATGATCACATGTGATAATGTTGGGACAACAGTGATCTTTTTTTTCAGATCAGCAAGTTTATTGAAAAGTTGTTAATTTCCATTCACAACGACTGAATATGGATAATGTTAGTAAAGACATCTAATTTGTTGAAATATCAGAGCAGCCACTTGAACAATATAAATAATAGTAAATTATTTGGGGTTTGCATGCCTTCTGTGTTAAACATATGTGATGAATAATCAATAGAATCCTTGAACCATTCAGCAGCATATGTGGAAGAAAAGTGAACTTATGATTTAGATTGAACAACCTTTTGTTTTACTGGCTTTATGATTCATGGCTTGCTACCAGACTCAATGTTGTCTGTTCTGTTAGTGCCGGTCATTAAGGACAAAGCTGGTAAAGTAGGCAGCCTAAATAATTACAGGCCCATAGCTTTAGCCAGCATATTGTCAAAAGTTTTAGAAAGAGTTCTGCTGGATAGAATAAATTAGTTGTTAACTCCACAGATAACCAGTTTGGCTTTAAAGCTAAACATGGCACTGACTTATGCATATATGCCCTAAAGGAGATTGTAAACAAATATAGAGGCAAAAACTCTTCAATCCTTATGTGCTTTATTGATGCTTCCAAAGCCTTTGACCATGTTAATCACAGAAAGCTGTTTGGTAAAGTGAGTCAAAGAGGGGTGCCTAAATACATTGTGAGAATTCTGGCCTACTGGTATGCCCACCAGACTATGCAAATAAAATGGGGCAATAGGGTCTCAGCCCCATTTGGGGTTAGCAATGGTGTTAGACAAGGGGGAATTTTGTCCCCAGTCCTTTTTAATCTATATATTGATGATCTGTCCAAACAATTGAAAGCCTGCAATACTGGGTGTGTGATTGGTAATATTTTAGTGAACCATATTATGTATGCAGATGATCTTGTGATCTTTAGTCCATCTAGTGCTGGTCTCCAGCAGCTCCTTACTATATGTTCTGTGTATGGTGTGGAACATGATATTAAATATAATGCTAGTAAGAGTGCTGTTATAATCTGTAGAACCAAAGAGGATAAATGTCTAAACTTTCCTGATTTTAAATTGTCTGACAATAATCTTAGTGTTTGTAATAAGGTAAAATACCTAGGGCATTTTATTACAGAACAAATGACAGATGATGAGGATATTTATAGGCAACGACGCATGCTGTATGTACAGGCGAATATTCTCTTGCGTAAATTTGGTGCGTGTGCAGATGTGGTGAAGATGTCGCTATGTAGAGCATACTGCACACCACTCTACACTGCGCACCTGTGGTCGAACTATGGAAAGACACGTTTGCAGAGACGAAAGGTGGCACATAACGATGCCATGAGAACACTGCTAAGGAAACCTAGATGGTTTAGTGCCAGTATTATGTTTATGGCTGCAGGAGTCAGTACTTTAGAAGCTATCCTAAGAAATCACATGTATAAATTCATTTGCAGGATAAATGACTCTAAAAATGTAATTCTTGTGGCCTTGTCAAACATAAGGGTTAGCACTACACGCTACGAATCCCAGCTGTGGAGACACTGGTATCGTTGTCTCGTTGTAGGACATTGATCATTCTTTTAATCTGGATTTTTAACTGATGTATTGTGTTTTTTTTAAATATAATTTATAATGCTTTTATGTGATGCAGTGTGTTGAATGAATTCCTGAATTTATAAATGTGACCGCAGCATTGAATCACCTCTCGCACTCATGTCACCCTAGCGGGGCTACATGCCCTTAGGCGGCCTAAGGCGACATTTTCACACTCTTATATCCGTGTGCAGCAGAGGCGACGTGCGTTTGGCGCCAAACGTGAGCTTTGGTGTGCAGACGACATCCTGGAAAAAATGTCCGGTTTCTTCCAGGTAGGCGATATACCCTCCCGGGCAATATACCCTCCACTTCTCTTTTATGAAGGGGATTTAGTTCCCCTTTCTTCCAGGACCGACCGGAGGTTCCGCTGTCACCTCTGCGGGTCACCCTCGGTGAACGCTCACTCAACTTTGTCTTGGGATTCCTACTCTCCCGCGCAATGTACCCCCACCTTCTCTTTTATGAATGGGGATTTAGTTCCCCTTTCTTCCAGGACCGACCGGAGGTTCCGCTGTCACCTCTGCGGGCCGCCCTCGGTGAACGTCCTGTCTCCCTGTCCCTGGGATAGCAGGGGGCGATCAAACAGCACAATACCCCCCTCCCCCTCCAACTCCAGAGGAATCCGCTCCCCGATGGGCCGCTACGGCGACAAGTGGCAGTTCGCCCACAGCCCGAGCTGCGCGACCCCAAGAACAAGACGTACCTTGCACACCATCAGCTTCTGCCCATACGGGGAGCGTGTTCCTCTGGAGTTGGAGCGGGGCTGGTCTGGAGTTGCTGATCTGGGATATCCGTGCTTGCAATGGGCCTGGGGGTCGATGTCCCGATGAGGGGGCTGTGGGCGAACTGCCACTTGTCGCCGTAGCGGCCCATCGGGGAACGGCTTCTGGTGGTCCTGATGTCTCCGGCCAGTTTGCAGTTTTCCTCTGGAGTTGGAACAGGGCTGGGCTGCTGCTGGCTGTGGGTCTCTGGGATCTCCGTGCTTACAGTGGGCCTGGGGGTCGTGTCCCGTTGGTCCTGACGTCTCCGGTGACTGGCACTGACCTGCTAGCATTGCCGACATGAAGACAGTGCAAAGCCCCCGCGCCGGTGCAATGAGCGGGGAGCTGGAGAGGGGAGGGAAGGGGTCACACACATGGCCGGGAAGCAGAGGGGTGTAGGTGGGGTGAAACTGAAGGCAGCGACAATCTGCTGCTGCTGCCTGCCCGCTGAGTTAAAAAGTTCCCACGCAAGACTCACGATACACTGTGTATCGTACAGTGTATCGTGAGTCTACCGTGGGAACTTTTTAACTCAGCGGGCAGGCAGCAGCATATTGTCAATTATTAACCCTCCCGCGCAATATACCCTCACCTTCCCTTTTATGAATGGGGATTTAGTTCCCCTTTCTTCGAGGACCGACCGGAGGTTCCGCTGTCACCTCTGCGGGCCGCCCTCGGTGAACGTTTTCAAGGACCTTTCTTCAAGGACCGAAAAAATGTCCGCTATTCGGAGGTTTTCGTTATTTGGATCTTCGGATAAAAGGTTGTGCACCTGTACTAAGATTTTATATGTACTTTATGATATTTTTTTAATATGCAATGCATTTTTTAATGTAATGTTGCCCCTTGTCTGGACCTCGAGTCCATAATAAAGTTTATTATTATTATTATTATTATTATTATTATTATTATTATTATTATTATTATTATTATTATTATTATTATTATTATTATTATTATTATTATTATAATAACCTGGCTAAACACTTCCAGCATTTTCTGTTTCAATTTCAGGTTTACAATTTTATAATTCTTCAAAGTGTTTATATATTTTATGTTTCAAACCAAAGTAATTTATAGTGAATAAAGCTCCACCTTAATATATTCTGTCTATTTTTAGACCCATGGCAGTCAGTTCATATTGATGACCTTCGGAAATCGAAAGACATGTTTACAGATCTGACAGCTTTCAAAGGGATTACTATTAGCCAGCTTTTCGGCAGAGACCCAGGGGAGCCTGAACGTATGTGCTTAATATTTTTCTTTTTTTAGAATTTCGCTTGCTTCTATATGATCTCCATAAAATTTCAATTATCCTAATATGAATTGGGATATAGTTGGTGTAACATCAACAAGTGTTGAGAGGGCAGGAGTTGCTGTTTGTAGATGGTGCAGTTCTGGATTTGGCTTTTGGAAATAAATCATTGGAGAAAGTATTGATAGGGGAGCATTTTTGTGATGATGATCTGACAGCATCTGTTGCGTCCAAACTGTTAATGTTTTTGGTCAGAAATTCAAAAATTTAGAAAACAGACATGCTTTAAATTTTTTTTTAAATGGAAGAGTTGCAGAAAATCAAAAGCATATTTATGCTAGATGGAGACCTAGGGAAAATAAATCACACAGATTGGTGATAGTTGATGACACAGGTTGGTGACATACAGTAGATTGGTATTATCAATTCTATGTCATTCATTTTATTTTGGTTTCCATCTCATTAAGGGTGTTCCCTGAATTACATAACAGCTATTTTTTTTGGTGACAAGAAAATTATTGGAACTTTATAAACTTTAATTTCAAAAGGCACACATTAATCAAGGAAATTAATCATGTACTTGTAAAGGATATTTGTGTATGGATAAAATGTTTGCATGCAGTTCTGGGTGTCATGGTACAGGAATTATGAGATGATGATAAAGAAAGTGAAGAGAGTTATTAACATATGTCAATGAATTTTAGAATTTGTGTGTTATAGTTAGGCCAATATTTATTGTCCATTGTTTAAAGAATTTTGGGAAGATCATGGTGAGCGGTGTTCTTGGAACAGCTAGCCTTCTGAAGGTATGACATTGACCTGGCATCAATTAAAAGCAACAACTTCTGATTTGGACAGAATGATGATAACTTGGATATGAGCATCGGGGAAGTGGGTGCAAACATTTCTTGGTGATTCAGGATGTACGTTTGGGGATGTGTTGAAGACGTCCTGGCATGTTGCTGCAGTGTATGGCTAGTTGTCGAAGAAGTGGATGCTTAAAGTAGTGAATCAGCAGTTAATCAAATTAAATAACAGCTTGATGATCTTGAATCAGACCACCATCAAATGAATTGCTGGCTGATGTTTCTCAAGCTGCATTCAACTAAGGAAGAATATGTTGTTACACTCCTGATTTGTATTTTGTTTTCAGAGGAAAGGCTTTGAGTATGTGTAAGAGGGAACAGCAGATGTTGGTTTACACCAAAGATAGACACAAAATGTTGGAGTAACTCAGCGGATCATTCATTATCTCTGGAGAAAAGGAATAGGTGACATTTCAGGTCAAGACCCTTCATCAGAAGTGGTCTCGACCCAAAACGTCATTTTCTCCAAAGGCTTTGAAGTTTGGTTGATAATTGTTCAATTGATGAGTGAACTGATGTCAATTCATTCAAATCGTCTTTATAAGAATGAAATGTGTGTATTTAACCAATATCTGTTTGTATTTCAGCCATGATTGTTGATCAGGAGGAAGAGATTCTTGTAAGTATTTTAATTATTTTGGTGATCGTTTTCTTGGAATCACTGCAGTATTGTACATTGTCAATGTCTCTGAAAATCCTGATATTAAGCTTTTGATTTTGATATTTCTGAAGAATGATGTAAAACACAGTTTAGCAGGTTTGATTTGGCTTTTCAAAATCCCAGGAGAGAAGAAGAAACCTAAAATAGTACAGAAGGAAAACTAGATTGTTTAAGATTGGTAATGAACAATTTGAACATGTACTGCATGTAATAAGTTCTATATATATACCTTTTATATATGGTTTGCTAATTTATAAACATTGTTACAAAAATAGCTTTTTTTTTTAATAAGGATAAAACAAAGATACTGGATACAACTTCCCTCATAAGGAATTGTGTGCAGTCTGCTGTTAGCATGCTGAGAGATCTTCATCGGAGTTCAAGTCGCAGCACCACACGAGTTGAAATCCTGCTTTCTCTGTTAAGAGAAGATGTTGAATTCAAAGGTTTGTTGTTAATGTCTTTACAATAATCCGTTTTATGTCTAAAATGATAATTTAAATATTAACAACATTGTCAAAATTTATAATAATGGCAGATAATCGGCACTAACATTGATTACAGGATAAGTTCATACACAGGCAATTAAATGTGGAAGTCTAAAATTTGCTGTCAGAAGTATTATGTTCTTATTTTAGTATATCTGATATTTTTGAAACAACTATCACCTAACCCATAATGGCCATTTGTCCAAATGAGCAATCTAGCAAAAAAAAAGCAAAACATTAGATGATGACAGAAACATTAGGGATTGCAGTTGCTGGTATCTTGAGCAAAACAAGTGCTGGAGGAACTCAGTGGGCCAGGCAGCATCTGGAGGAAGAAGACAGACAATGTGCGGTGTTCAGTGTATGCAAATGAATACCTATATCAGTAATTAGGTATCAGTAATTAGTTTTGAATCTCAATTTTATTTTTTTGTTTAGCTTCATTCCTGGCATTGATGAAGCAAAGGTTGCACTCCCTTCTGGTGAAACGTGATGAGGAGTCTTTCAGTGCAACTGAGTGGATGCTACGGGAAGCCTCAAATGTTGAAGCCCTTCAGGAAGGTGGCACTTTCAGGTAAACTCAAGGACGCCCCCTGGTCTCAGAAGCCATACAACATTTTTTAAATATGAAATGAATTACTGAAAAAACATATGTAGAATATCGTTCCAAAGCAAACAAAAATTGTGTGCTTGTTGGAGAGAGTATCTAAATACACCATTACCAACTTTAATTGCAGCAATGGAATGGAGGTTTATTTAATAATTCATTTAAATTAATGAATTCTTCATATTCAATGTGAATCTGAGGTTAAAAGTAGCTTGGCTAATTGGCACCATTGACCCATTCTTACGTACTAGTGTTTCCATTCAAACACAGCACCTCCCTGGGAGAAATGGATCAATAAATTTACCTCCACATTGCAGGTACTTTAAAAAAAACGTTTCCTGAAATTGCATCATTTAATGTGATGGTCTAGTACCATGTACAATATTATTCCTCATTCTTGCTTAATTTTCATTCCTCTTCATTTCTACTTACCAGCACATTAATTTATTTTGCTGTGCTTATGCAATTTTCATTGTAGAGGTATGTTCAGTTTGAAAGATGCCGGAATGTTTAGAGGATGCTCTTAGATGGAATTGTGTTACAAATGTCACAAAATCCAAGCAGATTGAATCAATTTACCAAATGCAATTTCTTGTTTCTTGATTTAATTTTCTATTTACACGCACAATTTTAATTTATTGTGCCAATTTGCATTGGTAGAATAATATTGCTGCCCATCCTTCTTCCATCGTGTACCCTCCTCACCAGCTACCACCAAATAATCTATAGTGTGTTCCTGAAGAGATTGGATTCATCCAACAACAACACTTGATATATCGCATATGTCTTATATTTAATACTCGTCAGGGTTATCTTGGCTTTGGGATTCATACTTTAAAAAAACGTTAATTTTTGCTTCACAGACACACACTTTGGAAGCGAATTCAAACAGTAGTAACACCTCTTCTGGCACAGATAATCTCTGTTATAGACCGAGACTGTAACTTAAATTTGTTACGTGATGATACTCCTTTATTTGTACGAAATCTATGGATGAACATTTTTAATGACGCAAATCTCTTGGAGCTTCCTTACAACAGAACTATCTTCAGGTTAGTATTTATATTGAAAGGAAAGTCAGTATTTCAAAAGGATCAGAATTGATTAAGATTTGTATTTTTCTGTTTCTATTTTATGAATATATGAATTAGGAGCAAGAATAGACTGCTCAACTCCTCAAGCTCAACCACCCCACCTGTAACATATTGGAATCTTCCTGCCTTGTTTTTAAATATTCAAATTCTGCTTCTAATGCTCTCTGCTGGGGAAATAATTGTACTCATAGGCTTCTGAGAAAAAAATCACTTCATCTTTGTCATAAGTAGGCAACCTGTCATTTTATAAAATGAGAGGTTGACTATTTATGACAAAGATAAAGTGTATTTTTACCCCCATAATTGTGTAAATTAGTCTTTTTAGTGTATTCAATTGTTTAAGTTTTCTGATTGTAACGTACAGATCTTGATAATTTTCTAACAGTCGTAGACTAAAATCAGGCACGAGTTAATGAGTGGAATAGCTACAGTCACCTCACAGGACATGAATATCATCCAGCGCCAGTGAAAATTAGAATTGACATAAATCAAGAGACATGTTTGAGCTGCTGTATTACATTTTTTAATATAATCCAGAAAAATTGTATTTATTCTTTTGACAGTTTGGAATCTGAAATTGTTGTCCACAATTATATGAAGATGGACGTACTAAATATTGGCAATGAGCTTCCTTTCAGTTGGAGAATAAAGGAGTTTCTGGATGAGCTATGGATTCAAGCCCAATACATGGAAGGTATTAGCAATGGCCTACTCCTGCCGAATGTCCTACTCCTGCACCTATTTGCTATGTTTCTAAGATATTACTTGTTTTATTTCCAAAACCCATAAACAGGACAAGTTGAACCAAAGCTGAATGAAATATTTAACAAAACTGGATTTGGAAAGTACTTTTCAAATGTGAATGAAGAATGGAGACAGAACTTTTTCTTCAGGTACTTGGCTGATTTCCTGCTGATGACAATGAAAATCTCAACTGAAGTTGAATTTGAGGTAATTGCGAAAATGTGGTAAAGTGCCGCGTGCTTTTCATTGTATAAAGCAGAGTTCTGTAGAGGGGTCCTGACACAAAACGTCATCTATCCATGTTCTCCAAAGATGCTGAAAAAGTTACTTTTATAACAACTAAACAGGTTCGCTTCTTAATAAACAGACACCACACAAACTGTTTGGTAGACCAGTTCAAATCTTTACTTATTATCGGCCGATGGAAGGGAGCGAGAATTTCAGTCAAGTGACCAATGTAGACACTTAACTGTGCTCTCCACTTCCCTGAACAACAGAATTACATAGCATTATATAGTGTATGTTTGTCACCTTAGCACATTCCACAGACATTAGTCATGGTCAGAGGTACAGGAAAAGGCATCACATCAAAGGCATTTTGTCACATGGTACAAGATATATTAAAAACATTGGCCATTTGGTTTATGACATCTTACTTCAAAGAGATGACTCTAGCTGTTTCTCTCTTCCTCTTTGTCACCTCCTCCCTCATAAACATTGGCCATTTGGTTTACGGCATCTTACTTTTCAAATACATCAAAGAAATGTAGCATCTCTCGTCACCTCCTCCCTCATAAACATAGGACACTTGGTTTACGGCATCTTACTTCATAGAGATGACTTAGCTCTTTCTCTCTTCCTCTCTGTCACCTCCTCACTTGGGAGACAATGTTATAGTATTTATTATCTCACACACCGCAACCTGAGGCAAGCCTAATTTGACACTAAATATAAGCTGTAAGCTAGCCCAGAAACCTATTTTAATATTTTCTTATTTTTGTAACTTTATTCAGCTTCATCAATGCTGCCTGACCCATGAGTTACTACAGCACGTTGTATATTTTTTTGTAAACCATCATCTGCAGTTCTTTGTTTCTACTTTGTTCACAGGAAGTTGTTCCCCCTCAAATTTCCCCTCATTATGAAAATCGTTATCAAGGTTTATTTTCAGCCCTGGATATGGCAGCAGTGAACTAATTCATGATGTGAGCCTGAGAAATGCTTGTACCCTTTTATTGAACATAATTTGTTATTTACTAATTTGAGGTTTTGTTTTTCATAGTTCCTTCAAGGAGCACTGATCTCCTGCATAAATCAGCTGAAAATAGAACATAATATTGGAGACGAAATGTCTTTGCTTTGGGTGCACGTTGCATATCAACATTTCAAAAACCGTCTGCAGAACTTTTCAAGAATTATTGTAGTGAATCCTTCTGTTCTGACATTGCTACAGAAGATCAAAGATAAAATACAGAAGGCTGAAGACAAAGAGATGGTGAGAATATTGCTGAATATTTTGATTAATTTGCTAAATAATTTGGATATTTTTAGAGCTATTAAGAGAAAAAATTGCATTTAAATAGAACTGTATAATGTTATATAATATTGGGTGTCCTAAATCACAGATTTTTAAAAATCCTCATTTTCTATTCTATAACCAGCTGTTACATTTATCGTAGGCAAAATAAAATGATATTTTACATCAAGCACCATTCATTCTAGATGCACCATTCATTCTAGATGATATTTTAACAATTTACCACGTCAAAATAATGTATTAATGTACATTAATATGTATTGTAATTGTATTGTACTGGCATTTGATCAAGTCAACTTTATTTGTCACATACACATACAAGATGTGCAGTGAAATGAAAGTGGCAATGCCTGCGGATTGTGCAAAAACTATAGAACAGAATAGAATAGAATCAGTATTTACGTTAGAAAATATTTTTTTGCAAAAGACACAACACAACAGTAAATTAGTACAGTAAATTAGTCCCTGGTGAGATAGGAGTTTACAGTCCTGATGGCCTGTGGGAAGAAATTCCGTCTCATCCTCTCTGTTTTCACAGCATTACAGCAGAGGCGTTTGCCTGACCATAGCAGCTGGAATAGTCCGTTGCTGGGGTGGTAGGGGTCCCCCATAATGTTGTTGGCTCTGGATCTGCACCTCCTGGTGTATAGGTCTTGCATGGGGGCGTGTGTAGTTCCCATACTCTCTGCAACGCCTTCCTGTCCTGGGCAGAGTTGTTCCCAAACCGGTTTGTGATGTTGCTGGACAAGATGCTTTCTACAGCCCCAGAGTAGAAACACTGAAGGAGCCTCAGAGAGACTCTGAATTTCCTCAGCTGCCTGAGGGGGTAAAGGCGCTACCTTGCCTTACTCACCAGTGCGGCAGTGTGTGTTGTCCATGTCAGACCCTCTGTGATGTGGACTCCCAGGTATTTAAAGCAGCTCACCCTATCCACAGTAGTCCCATTTATCTCCAGTGGCGTGTACGTCCTTGGATGTTGTGCTCTTCTAAAGTCCACAATCAGCTCCTTCGTTTTTGTGACATTTGCCATATTTGCCATACAGTCATACCAAAAAAACAACAAGATACACAACTACATAAAAATGTACATAAACATCCACCACAGCGCACTGTGATGGTAGGCAATAACGTATTATCTTCTTCCCTCCTATTATAAATAAGAATAATGCCATTTTATTGTTTTTGTCAAAAGATAGAATACAAATAGCTTCCCAGTTATGTTAGGAAACCAAGACTACAAAGAAAAGTAACTAAAGGAAATCAGTATTGGTAAAGAAATAGTATTTATGAAATTGCAGGAATTAAAAGCTGGCAAATCCACAGGGTGGGAAAATCTACTTTCTAGAATACTAAAGGAGGTGGCCCTACGAATAGTAGAATGGTGGTCTAAAATTCTTTAGACACTGGAACAATTCCTCTTGTTTGGATTTGTATGATAGAACTGCAGATGCTGATTTAAATTGAATATAGACTCAAAATGCTGGAGTAACTCAGCGGGACAGGGAGCATCTCTGGAGAGAAGGAATGGGTGATGTTTCGAGTCAAGACTCTTCAACGGACTGAAGAATGGTCTCGACCTGAAACTCATTCCTTCTCCCCAGAGATGCTGCCTGTCCCGCAGAGTTACTCCAGCATTTTGTGTCTATCCTCGTGTTTGGAGGTTGACAAATACTATTTCAAATAGAAGCAAATGTATAAACAAAGAATTATGAAAGAGTAAGCCTGACATCATAGCCATATACGGATAGAGCTATGTATATGGCATGGAAACAGGTCTTTTGGCACAACTGTCCCATTTGCCTGTGCCAATATATATGTATCTGTCCAAGTTTATTTTAAATTTTGTAATTACATCCGCCTCTACCACGTCTTCTGACAGTTTGTGGAAAATGTTGTATCTCAGATAACTTTTAAATGTTTTCCCTCTACCATAAACATACATCTTTAGTTTTAGACTCCTGTACCATAGTGAAGAGACTGATTATTCACCTTGTCTATGTCCCTCATGATATGGTATTGCACTATAAGATCATCCCTCAGCTTCCATTGCTGCCAGGATATACGTTTGAGCCCATTCAGCCTCTGGTAGTTTTAAATAAAACTATTTAATGTGGATGAAATGGATAAAGTGGCGGCGGTGGGAACGGCTGCGGCTCGCCTGCAGTCCGTTTGTCTTTTACTTTTTTGTGTTGTTTTTTTTCGTTTTGTCTAGTTACGTTTTTGTTTTTTAGGTTGTGTTTATGTGGGGGGGGGTGGGGGGTGAAACGGGGCTTGCTGTCTCTCCCTTCGGGGGAATACGACCTTTTTGTCATATCCCCCTTCTCTGCCTCCGTCTACGCTGAGGCCTAATGGCGGAGCTGGCGACCTCGGGACTCTGGAGGCAGCTGACAGGACTCGCCTTGAGCTCGCTCCCGTGAGGGTGGCCCAGCCCGGGGCTGGAACTGCGCTCTCGTGAGAGCGGCCTGGCGAGGGGCTGAGAGACTCTCCCGTGAGGGGCTGTGGCCCGTCGGAGTGGCCCAGCCCAAGGGAGAACAGCACTCCCGTCGGAGTGGCCCAGCCCAAGGGAGAACGGCGCTCCCGTCGGAGTGGCCCAGCCCAAGGGAGAACGGCACTCCCGTCGGAGTGGCCCAGCCCAAGGGAGAACTGCACTCCCGTCGGAGTGGCCCAGCCCAAGGGAGAACGGTACTCACGTGAGGGTGATCCGGCTCGGGGCTGGAACGGTGCTCCGGTGGCTGGGACGGCGTTCTGCGGCTATGACCCGAGTCCTGGGTTCAGCGCGGGCCAGCGGCTGCGTCCGCTGGACTGGAGGGCGGCAGCTTCGACCACCCCCGGGCCGCGGTGTATGAACCGGCCCGTTTGCGGGGTTCGGTGAGCCGCGGGACTGTTAGTACCATCGCCCGGTGGGGAATCGCCTCAGCGCAGAGGGTGAAGAGGAGGGAAGAGACGGTAACCCTAAGATTTTTGCCTCCACCACAGTGAGGAGGTGCTTGGAGGATACACTGTGGTGGATGTTAATTTGTGTTTCTTGTTGTTTATTATTGTATGATTGTATGTATGACTGCAGGCACGAAATTTTGTTCAGACCGTAAGGTCTGAATGACAATAAAGGTATTCAATTCAATTCAATTCAATTCAATTCAAGTATTCAAAAATATAATCGGGTTACTGGGTCCTGAGGGCTTAAGTTAGAACCCTAACTTAAACACTTCTAACTTAAACCTTCAGGACACAATAACCTGATTTTATATTTGATTTTTTAAAATCAGTTTCACCCACATTTTAAACAATTTAAATAAAACTACCAGTTGTTCCAGCATCTTAGAGTCATGGAATCACACAACACAGAAATTGGGCCCTTCAACACAACTTGTCCATGCCAACCATGCTGTCTACCTGACCTGCCCCATTTGCCTATGTTTGGCCCATATCTCTCTATACCTTTCCTATCCATGTACCTATCTAAATGTCTTTTAAATGTTGCAATTGTACCCACCCCTACAGCATTCTCTGGAAATTCATTCCATACCCACCAGCCTTTGTGTGCTAATGTAGCTCCTTAGATTCATTTTAAATATTGCCCTTCTCACTTTAAAGCTGTGACTTTTAGCTTTAGATCCCCTACCCTGGGGGGGGGGGGGGGGGGGGGGGGGCTATTCACTTTACCAAGCCATTTTGTATCCAGAGACACGAGACTGCTTGGATAGCTCACCCTGGATCCCATGATCCCATGTGATTTAACTAGCCCATGTGGGACCTTGTTAAAGAACTTGCTATCATCCATGTAGATGATGTGTAATACTCTGCTCATCGATTTGATAGTTTGCCAGTGTAAGTAAACTGAAAGATTTTCTTTAAGCTTGCTGCCTGGATATTAGTGGTGCTTTTCGTAAAATGAGAATATCAGATTGGAAAAATATTGTGTAATATCCAATATAATTATTTTCAGTATTGAATAATGGTAGAAGTGGTATGCTTTTTACTATTTCTAATGGATTTATTTAACTATTTAAAAAATGTATTCAACTATTAATGTTTGCAATTTTAATACAGGTCATAGATATTTATGCAGCAGCTGCCTGTGTTGATTTGCTGGAATTTGAACACACTAAATTGTCATATCCGGCCTGGCTGCAGATGGTGAACACTCTGCAAATGCCCATTGAGTTGGTCTGCACAGAAGTCTTATCACAATGTGAAGGAAGGAAATCTTCCATTATGCATTATGTCCAGTAAGAATTTTGTGTGTCATTTTTGTATTTATAGGAGGATACTGTTTTTTCAATTAATAGAATTTTCAAAGTAAATTAAAGATTTGTAATCATCTATTCTGTGTGTTTCAATGAGGTCCCCCCTCATTCTTCTGAACTTCAGCGAGTACAGGTCCAAGGCCGACAAATGCTCATCATAGGTTAACCTACTCATTTCTGGGATCATTCTTGTAAAACTCCTCTGGACCCTCTCCAGAGCCAGCACATTCTTCCTCAAATATGGTGACCAAAATTGCTCACACTATTCTAAATGCGACCGCACCAGTGCCTTATAGAGCCTCAACATTACATCCCTGTTTTTATGTACAAGCCATCTTGAAATAAATGCTGCCATTGATATTGCTTTCTTTACTACCGATTCGACTTTTTGGGAATCGTGCACCAGCATTCCCAAGTCGCTTTGTGCCTCCGATTTCTGGATTCTCGCCCCATTTAGAAAATAGTCTAAACCTTTATTCCTACTACCAAAATGCATGACACCACACTTTGCTACACTATATTCCATCTGCCACTTTGCCCATTCTCCCAACCTGCTCAAGTCCTTCTGCAGAGTTCCTGCTTTCTCTACACTAGCTGCCCCTACACCTATTTTCGTATCATCTGCAAACTGCCCCAGCACTGACCCTTGCGGAACTCCACTGGTCAACTGTTTTATTGTCATATGTCCCAGATAGAACAATGAAATTCTTACTTGCTGCAGTACAACAGAACATGTAAACATAACACTGTAAACAATACCAAGCACCTTCTCCCTAGCAATAGCCACTCCATAAACTTCCACCCCTGACTCTTCGGGCACGTTGCTGGTGTCTTCCACTGTGAAGACTAATGCAAAAAAGTTATTGAACTCCTCAGCCATTTCTATATTCCCCATTATCACTTCTCCTGTATCATTCTCCAGTCATCCAACGTCCACCCTTGCATCTTTCTTGATCTTTATATAACTGAAGAATCTCGTGCTATCCTCTTATATTATTGGCTAGCTTACCTTTGTATTTCATCTTTTCTCATCACTAATCATTGCTATGTTATACACATTTTTGTTCTCATGTCATTGTTAGCAATTTCCTCCAATCATTTATGTTTTACCAGATCATAGTTTATTTTCCATTTCATTAGGCAGCTGATCATCTCATTCCTGCTGACGGTTTTGTAATTTCCACTCTAAACAAGGTTAACCTATCCACAGAACATAGAAACATAGAAAATAGGTGCAGGAGGAGGCCATTCGGCCCTTCGAGCCAGCACCGTCATTCATTGTGATCATGGCTGATCGTCCCCTATCAATAACCCGTGTCTGCCTTCTCCCCATATCCCTTGACTCCACTAGCCCCTAGAGCTCTATCTAACTCTCTCTTAAATCCATCCAGTGACTTGGCCTCCACTGCCCTCTGTGGCAGGGAATTCCATAAATTCACAACTCTCTGGGTGAAAAAGTTTTTTCTCACCTCAGTCTTAAATGACCTCCCCTTTATTCTAAGACTGTGGCCCCTGGTTCTGGACTCGCCCCACATTGGGAACATTTTTCCTGCATCTAGCTTGTCCAGTCCTTTTATAATTTTATATGTTTCTTTTAGATCCCCCTCATCCTTCTAAACTCCAGTGAATACAAGCCTAGTCTTTTCAATCTTTCCTCATATAGCAGTCCCGCCATCCCAGGGATCAATCTCCATTTCAAATGGGCACTTTACAAGACTCATTAAGTCAGCAGTAAAGTAGTGGTTCTGGCAGGTCAAAATACTCGAAAGAAGAAGCTAAAAGGAAGCATTATTTGGTTGCTGGGAACGAGAGAAGAAAAAGACAATAAATATACAGAGTGACAAGGAAGACAAATATCTTGATCAAAGGGGAGGCAAAATACCCATACAATTAAGCCTAAAGAAGATTCATCTTATATAGGATTATCAAAGCTTAAGATAGATAGATATATCCTGATTGTAAACAACGCACAGGGAGGAGTTATTGTGCAGAGATCAAAGTTATGTTTGGTGGTCTGTAATTGGCTGATGGAGGTAGAAATTATGCAACTAATCTGCAGAACCAATGAAGCCGATTTGAAGATTAACATGCTGGGGGGGATTCCAGGAGCTGCGCAAAGAAACGGTAAATTAATGGAAAGACAATGCCAGGTTCACCTGTAGAAAAGAGGGAATCAAGTTGGCATCTATTGCCAGTCCTATACCAACAATGGTTAAGGAAGTGCCCAGCAAATGACAGCATACTTTTGGCGCAGTATACCAACAGAAGTACGTAAATTACAATGAATACTAGAAAAGTAAATGAGAATAAAAGTTATTTGGCAATAGTCTAGTAGGTTCCAGATGGACAAAACAACAGGAATAGATCAGAGTGCAAAGTTAGAAGGGGAATGGCGGGAAATTCTGTCCATCTTGTATTAAACACAAAACAACTGGAATTGCTGGAATCTCTCCACGGGTCAGGCAGGATCTATGGAAGGAGAAACAGAGTGAACATTTCTGGTTGAAGACATTTCAGCAGTGTCCTGATGAAGTCTTTAATCTGAAGTCTAACTCTGTTTCTCTTTCCACTGATACCGCCTGGCCTACTGAATGTTTCCAGCCTTTTTTTTTCAATTGGACTTGCACCATGTTTATATTTCAGATCTGGGTGGCGGAGAATATTTTCATTGTCACTTTTCGTGGAGCATCTCATTTTGGGAGTTGATGAAATACATAGTAAATTGCAGAACATGGTTGTAATCTACGCTGTTCGACTTGCAAAGGTACCATTATGTGTTATGAATCGCTCTTACTGTTTTTATTTACCTATGGTGTTTACTTACGTGCAATTTGACATTATGCAGTAGTCATGATAATTTAACAATCAAGTTTAAAAAAACCAAAGCATTTTTCACGCTGCTGGTATAATTATGTTTGAATTTAATTTCAAGTAATAATGGCACAGTATCATTTCAGTGACTAACACAATATTTTTGCATGTCTGAATGGTAATCAGATGTGCTATTTCCATGTCAAATCAGCTGATATTCTTTCAAGGCTTAGGACTTTTTAATCAGTAGCATATGAACATGGTTATTTATAAATGTCAGCTTCTGTAAGGCCGGCATTACAATTGTATTTGATTCCATTTTTTACTTTTGCAGAGTCTGAACAGTAACTCTGATTTGAGATTGCAAGATCCCTTTCAGGCTGTGATTACGATCCTAAGGGAATGCAAACGTGATGCAGGATGTCTGTTTTTCAGGTAAGAGAGTTCGTACAATAATTATGAGGGACGTGTTTTAATTCTACGTGTTACACCGAGCTCATTGTGTCACTCTCACATTTGTAATACATAAATGACCGCTCAAGGTTGTTGATCAGTGAAGGTCTCCGTTGTCGTTGGGGCTGAGCAACGTGGAGCGGCCTCCAGCAGGAACGACCTAGGGCTCCAGTCGCGGAGCTGCGGACCTACTCACCATCGTAGAGCTGGCCGAGTTCGGAGCGGGAGGAGCGGTGGTGGCGCGCTGCTGCGACCGGACCCCTGGAGATTCGGAGGCTTACCGCAAGTCTGGTGGACAGAAACACCGGGAGCCCGCGGGTCCCTGCTGGGGGACCGCTTTTCGGGGCTTCCGCAACGGCGACTTCTCCCGCCCGAGTTGCGGGGTCGAAGAGTACCTGGAGCGGGGCCTTACATCACCGCCCCGCGCGGCTTGGAATGGCTGCGGGACTTTGCTAGCGCACGCCGGGGTCTCCAACAACAAGACCCGGAGTGCGGCCTTGCATCACCTGGCGCGGCGTTAATGGCCGCGGGACAATTACCATCGCCCGCCGGGGGCTTTGACTCTGACATCGGGAGGGGAATGGGGAGTGCAGGGGAGGGATACGTTTTTGCCTTCCATCACAGCGAGGAGGAGATGCGCTGTGATGGATGTCTGTGTAAATTGTGTTGTGTCTTGGGTCTTTTTCTTGTGTGTATGACTGCAGAAAACAACATTTCATTTGAACCTCAATGAGGTTCAAATGACAAATAAAATTGTATTGTATTGTATTGTATTGATCCTGAGGGGATAAATTTCTCTCTTGAAATCATGTACTGTACAGTACATGCAAAGAATGTGCACTTTGAGGAAATAAATTAATTGCTGGGGGAACTAAGTGGATCAGGTAATGCAGTGGATCAGGTGGCGCAGCGGTAGAGTTGCTGCCTTTCAGCATCAGACACCCGGGTTCGATCCTGACTACGGTCGCTGTCTATATGGAGTTTATACGTTCTTCCTGTGACCTGCGTGGGTTTTCTCTGGGATCTCCAGTTTCCTACCACACTCCAAAGACGTACAGGTTTGTAGGTGTGTGGTTTGTTGGTGTGGACTTGGTGGGCCGAGGGGCCTGTTTCCATTCTGTATCTCTAAACTAAAAATGTCCATGGAGATGAATGGACAATCAATGTGTTGGGTTGAAATTCTGCTTCAAGACTGACACATGGTTTCAACCTGAAACATCAATTTCCTCCCATGGATTCTGAGTTCCTCTGGCAGATCATATTTTCTGCTCTAGATTCCAACATCTACAGTCTCTTGTGTCCCTATATTTTTAGAGCATTCCCTAAAAATAGCATTCCATCGCTAACCAGGAGATTATTTTGCATTTCAAGCTAATCTTTTTTGCAGTTTTCTGATTTCAGGCTGCATACAGAACAATGATAGAAAGCAAATTGTACATATTACTAGGCATAGCGAAAAATACAGGATTTCTTAAGTTATTATCTGAACAGCTGTCAAAAGATCTACATGTAATTTAATTTTACTGTTGAAGGTAGACACAATGCTGTAGTAACTCAGCGGGGACAGGCAGAATCTCTGGAGAGAAGGAATGGGTTACGTTTCGGGTTGAGAGCCATCTTCAGACTTTTTCAGACTATTAATTTTATTGTTGATCTTTTATTGTATTGTAGATACGGTCTGCAAGAATGTTCAGTTTGCTTTGGAGAACTCAACAATCCTGTATTGCTTCCATGCGATCATCTTTACTGCTTAAACTGCATTAAGCAGTGGTTCGCATCAGGAGATGTATACTGCCCATGTTGCCGCACTGCTGTGGCTAATGATTATGTACCAGAGGCGTCCGAAGAAATAAGGTATTCTATAGGTGTTACGAAATTGGTTGATTTCAATTTATTAGAACAAAGATTAGGGATTAACGGGTCTCTTTCAGAATAATAATAATAATAATAAATTTTATTTATGGGCGCCTTTCAAGAGTCTCAAGGACACCTTACAAAAATTGAGCATGTAGAGGAAAAACATGTAAGGGGAATGAAATAAATAGTAAAGACATGACTAGTACACAAAGTAAAGACAAAATTCAATACAAAACACAGTATGAGGCAATTAATGCACAGATGAAAAGGGACGGGGACGTGGGGCTAAGGATAGGCAGAGGTGAAGAGATGGGTCTTGAGGCGGGACTGGAAGATGGTGAGGGACACGGAATTGCGGATCAGTTGGGGGAGGGAGTTCCAGAGCCTGGGAGCTGCCCTGGAGAAGGCTCTGTCCCCAAAACTGCGGAGGTTGGACTTGTGGATGGAGAGGAGACCGGCTGATGTGGATCTGAGGGACCGTGACGGTTGGTAGGGGGAGAGGAGGTCAGTGAGATATGGGGGGGCCAGATGGTGGAGGGCTTTGTAGGTGAGGACCAGGATTTTGTAGGTGATCCGGTGGGAGATGGGAAGCCATTGAAGTTGTTTGAGGACTGGAGTGATGTGATGCCAGGATTTGGTGTGGGTGATGAGTCGGGCGGCTGCGTTCTGGACCACTAGTTCTGGACCACTAGTCACTGACCACTAGTCACTGCTTGCCATAGAATGGCAAGCAGTGACTAGTGGGGTACCGCAAGGCTCGGTGCTGAGATTGCAGCTATTTACAATATACATTAATGATTTAGATGAAGGGATTAAAAGTAACATTAGCAAATTTGCAGATGACACAAAACTCGGTGGTAGTGTGAACTGTGAGGAGGATGCTATGAGGATGCAGGTTGACCTGGACAGGTTGGGTCAGTGGGCAGATGCAGTTTAATGTGGATAAATGTGAAGTTATCCACTTTGGTGGAAAGAACAGGAAGGCAGCTTATTATCTGAACGGTGTCAAGTTAGGAAAAGGGGAAGTAATAAGATCTGGGTGTCATTGTACATCAGTCACTGAAAGTAAACATGCAGGTACAGCAGGCAGTGAAGAAAGCTAATGGCATGTTGACCTTCATAACAAGAGTAGTTGAGTACAGGAGCAAAGAGATCCTTCTGCAGTTATACAGGGCCCTGCTGAGACCACACCTGGAGTATTGTGTGCAGTTTTGGTCTCCAAATTTGTGGAAGGACATTCTTGCTATTGAGGTAGTGCAGCGTAGGTTCACAAGGTTAATTCCCAGGATAGCGGGAATGACATATGTTGAAAGAATGGAACGACTGGAATTTAGAAGGATGAGAGGGCATCTTATTGAAACATATAAGATTATTAAGGGATTGGATACGCTAGAGGCAGGAAACGTTCCTGATGTTGTGGGAGTCCAGTACCAGGGGCCACAGTTTAGATGAATTGGTAGACCATTTAGAACAGAGATGTTTCCACCCACAGAGTTGCTAATCTGCGGAATTCTCTACATCAGAAGGCAGTGGAGACTGATTCTCTGGGTGCTTTCAAGAGAGAGTTCGATAGTTAAAGATAGCGGAGTCAAGGGATATGGGGTGAAGGCAGGAACGGGGTACTGATTGTGCTTGATCAGCCATGATCACAGTGAATGGCGGTGCTGGCTCGATGGGCCTAATGACCTACTCCTGCACCTATTGTCTATTGTTTAAATAATGATAGAGCGCAACAAACTTGATCTCGCTAGTAACACAAAATATATTTATTTGCTGAGAGGATTCTTCATAATTCATTTGTTATAAGATTTGTAGTTACTGGTTTGGAATGATAAGCCAGAATCAGATCACAACACAATTGTAGCAAGGGTTGTTTTACTACTTAAGTACTAGCTACATTACTGTTGATTTCTTAATCTTTGGCACTAATGAAAATCACGAACCAGGCCTTACTGATATAAGGTCTTGAAAGCATATTTCCCAGATTGAGTATTATGTGCATATGAAACATTTTAAACATAAAAATAATTTACGAAATTTTATTAATCAAAATTAAAAAATGATTGTTCTTTATTTGAATTTCCCCATATTCTTGCCACTGCCTTTAGTTTGGTTTAGAGATGGGAATTAGTTGTCAATAGTGAAACTTATTGTTCGCAATAATTTCTTGTTAAAACCAACATTTTGATGAATTCCTTACCTAATATTAGGATCTAAAATGCAAAACTGAGTCCATCAAATGCAGACTTACTGCATGTCTTCAAAATCATTTAGTGTACACTCAATTTCACAAACAATCTGAAAGAAAATAACATTTTTTTTGATTCTTTAAAGTAACTGTGCTATATTGCAGAAGTAGCTGAATATTTACACTGCCATGATTTTTTATTTCTATTACAGTGAAGCTGTTTCAAAAGTAATCCTATTTTGCAAGAGGTGTGATGCATTTTTCATAGCTTTGGTTTCCATGGTCTGCTTCAAAGATAACTCACCACCAACAAAAGAAGTGGTTCACGATCTACTGTCTCTGCTACTTTTTCTAAAAAAGGCAGATCCCAGCGTCTCAGACAAAGGTTAGACTACTTTGAAGGAGTTATGTAATTCCTATTATTTTGGTTAGTGGGGTGGTTGCACAGTCTGTTTAGTCTCCTCACTCCTTGTATCTGGGTGACAAGAGTCCAGGGTGAAAGGAACTTGATAGGAATTAGAGTAGGTTTAATATTTTAACATTTGGTTGGATTCAATGTCAGTGCATGGATATCAGCCAGTGGGAAGATGTGGGGTGGTTTGAGGGAGAGCCATCACAAGAGGTGAGTATGTAATCAGATGATCTACCTGATGTAGTTGTACTGATGGTGATAGTGTTTTTCTTTGCAACTAGCCTATACGTTCTGTGGGCCACACCTGCATGATGGAAAATCATGGCAATGGCATTGAATATTGCTGGATCTGGATTCATTATACCTGTCCAGATGCCTCCATGCATTAGCATGTCAGATTCACATTGGTGACAAACGGGATAAAATAAGTCTGGAAGACATTATTAAGTCGATCAGCATCTATGGGCATATGATACAATAGAACTTTATTTATCCCAGGAGGGAAATTGATTTGCCAACAGTCATAAAACACAAGATACATGAAATTAAAGTGACGAATGGGAAGGATTGGGGATGTTCAAAGATTGGGGGGCAGGCAATCTATCCCACAAAGAAGGGGGAGGAGTTGTACAGTTTGGTAGCCACAGGGAGGAAGGATCTCCTGGGATGTTTTGTACTGCGTCTTGGTGGAACCAGTCTGTTGCTGAAGGTGCTCCTCAGGTTGACCAGTGTGTCATGGAGAGGCCAAGCTGTATTGTCCAAGATGCTCCACAGTTTGAGGAGCATCCTTCCCTCCAAGACCACCTCCCATGAATTCATCTGTAGTTTAACTTGGCATCATGTTCTTCTTGGACAATGTGGGCCAAAGGGCTTGTTCCTGTGCCATACTGTCCTATATATGTTCTGTGTTCTATCCACCTAATTTTCTGGGTGATGATTGGATTGAAATGTGGGAATGTGCATCAGAGGTGGAGATGGAGCAGATTATTAAAGGGGAGCTGTTAAAACTATCTCTGCTTTGCTGACCTGGTAGTGTCTGATGCTACAGAATGCAATTGAAATTGAAAGTATTCTGTTACTCAGTAAAGGTGCCCTTCACGTAGAATTAAAGGAAAAAAGTTGGTTAACTGGGCAAAGTTGAATGAGTTGGTTAGCTCTTGGGAAGGTCGTTTTTAAAACTGAGTCCTAACTACTAAAGTTTCTATATTCATTGATTTCAACAAAAAAATAATCAGTTATGCTCTCGATGTACAATGAAAGTATTAAGAAAGATTAATAGTTTCAGTTTAGTTTAATTTATTGTCACGTGTACCGAGGTACAGTGAAAAGCTTTCTTTGCTTGCTAACCAGTCAGCAGAAAGACAATACATGATTACAGTCAATCCACTTACAGTGTATAAATACATTATAAGGGAATAACAAGGTAAAGTCAGCAAAGTCCGATCAAGGATAGTCCGGGGATCACCAAAGAAGTAGACAGTAGTTCAGCACTGCTCTCTGGTTGTGGTATGATGATTCAGTTACCTGATAACAGCCGGGAAGAATCTGTTTTGTAGAATTGATGATATGAGTGTTTGTTTCTATGGAGATAATCTAATATTGTTTCTGTCATGGATTCTTCTGGAATGGGAGATCTCCCCATGTGATTTTTTCAAACTGGCTGTGGAACCTTTCATTGCAGGTTTGTTCCCACTTCCCGCTGTGGAGCAGTTGCTTTGGCATTTACCTTAGCAGCTTTCAACTCATTCAGTAGCAGGGAAGCAATTATTTTGGTTGTTGAATTATGCTATCAGTGTTGTAAAACAATACTTAGTACTTAGTCTCACATTTACCTCAAGCATTGCATTGGTTAATTTCCCTTTCTACATCAGTTGCTTTTTCTTTTCCCATAGACTGTTCGTATGCTACGAGACATCTTTCACCATTTGTTGAGGCCGCTGATCAAAATCCTGTTGTCCGTTCCATTGTTCTTAAACTACTGTTGAAATACAGGTACAATCTATTGTTGGTATTAGTATTACTACTGGTTTGTTGTAAAACTAGAAAAAGTTATGAAAAAAGAGCGGTATTAAATGTGAATATTGAACTTCCATTCCAATTATTTCACTACAACTAGAAAAATTAAATGATGGCATGAAGTCTACATGAGAATTGTGAGTTAGTAAAAAAAAGTTGCAATCAGTTTTTTAATTTCATGTATATTTTTAAAAGTACCTCGTAAACTCCAAACAAAATAAATGGGGACATCTCATGACAGGGTTTTTTTTAAAGAAAATCAAGTGCTGTTTACCACCAATATTGCATTGCTTTAATTTAAGAAATAGTGTTTGTTGTGTCTTAATTACAGTAGCGGCCATGTTTTTTTATTTCAGGAATCAGCATCAGATTAACAAATGTTAAGCTTATGCTTTGTGTATAAATCACCAGAGAGAGGAAATCCTTTCTGTTTAATCATATTTCTCTTGATGCAGTCTCACTGGTCAGGATATTTACTACTTCAATAGAGAACATCGTGTTCCAAGGCGATTTTCATGTTACAGTCTCGTGGTCTTGTTTTATTTATTTTCATGTATTTCACGGATTTCATAGGTTTGCTTCTTCTGATATATTGGTTTCTTAAAAGTTTAAGTTGTTCCAGAGAAAATCCAAAATGAGTTGGAAGTGATTTGTTTTTGGATTCATCAGTAGTTTGAATGAGTTTATTTCAATATTTGACCAACATTCTTTGAGTTGTGGTCATTCTCATGATGATCAGTAATGGTGTCTTTATTTTATATTTATTATTGGTATGATGGTTTTAAACTTTGCTTGGTTTGTTAATGATTTTTGTTATGATTTTGTAATGCTTATTATTCTGAGGAATAAGATGTACATATATTAGGAAATATGGTGGTTGATTGGGGATAGTCAGCGAGAGCTATGTCCATGGCAGATCATGGATCACAAATTTGAATTGAGTTTTTAGAAGATGTAACCGAACGTCAATGAGGGCAGGGCAGTTGATGTCGATATGCACTTCAGCAAGGCCTTTGATAAGATTTCATTAGGTAGGCTACACTGGAAAATTAGATCACATGGGATCCAGGGAAGCTAATTGAATGCACAATTGGCTGGATAGTAGGAAACAGAAATTGATGTGAGGGGTGTTTGAACTGAGGCCTGAGACTAGTGGTGTACCACGTGTCGGTCCTGGACCCACTGTTATTTGTCATCTATGCCAATGATTTGGTTGAGTATATACAAAGTATGGTTAATAAGTTTGCAGATGACACTAAAATAGGTGATGTTGTAGACAATGAAGAACATTATCAAGAATTATAGCGGGATCTTGATCAGTTAGGTAAGTGAGCCGAGGAATAACAAATTGAACTTAAGTTAGATAAATGCAAGATGTTGTATTTTGTTGAAGTTAAACCGGGACTTTCACAGTGAACGGTAGGGCCATGGGGAGTAAAACAGGGACCAAGAAGTACACGTACATAATTCCCTGAAAGTGGCACCAGAGGTAGATAAGGTGTTGAAGAATATTTTTGGCACTGGTCTTCATCAGTGAGTATATTGAGTACAGATGTTGCAATTGTTCAAGACAATGGCGAGGATGCACTTGGTATATTGTGCTCAGTTTTGGACGCCTTGCTAAAGGAATATACCATTAAACTGGAAAGTGCAGAGAAGATTTTTGAGGATGTTGCCAGGTTACAAGGGGCTGAGTTATAGGGAGCAGTTGGGCCAGATAGGACTTTACGCCTTGGAGCGTAGGAGACTGAGGGGTGGTCTTATAGGAGTATAAAAAACATGAGGGGTATAGATAGGGTGAATGCACACAGTTTTTTCCAAGGGTTGGGGAAATCAAGAATTAGAAGGCATAGGTTTAAGGAGAGAAAGGAAATATTTAATTGGAACCTGAGGGTCAGCTTTTTCACACAGTGGTGGCATGTCTATTGAATGAGCTGCCAGAGGAAGTAGTCAAGTGCAATAACAACATTTAAAAGGCATTTGGACAGGTACACGGTTAGGAAAGGTTTACAGGGATATGGGTCAATCATAGGCAAATGGGAAAAGCTTAAATTGATCCTCGATCAGCATGGACGAGTTATACCAAAAGGCTGGTTTCATGCTCTAAGACGGTGACTCTATAAATTCCAGTTTTCAATATTTCATTAATTTAAAAAAATGTTTATCTTTCAGTTTTGATGACATTAAAAATTACCTGCAGGATTATCTATCTGCATTTCAAAACACAAAAATATTTCAAGAAAGTGAGACTGAACTCTATGCATTGTTTCTGAATTGTTTGGAGGTATGTTTATCCTGTGTCATTGCTACTCATCTTGATTTAGTTACACTATAATACAGCATAAGATCCCAGCAGTTTCTGGAGTAGAGCCGGTTACATTTTCTGGTTTGCTATGTAAACGATTGATAGCTGTCAATATTTTCTTGATGTCATGATGTATGGTTGATGTTATTGAAGTTATTCCTGTTTTGGACAATACATAATCAATGATTGCACATTATCCCACAATATTCCACAGGTTGCTCCACGGAACAGGCATCCTTTAATAAAAACTGGAAGTTGAACTTTGATTTTTATTATTAGCGGTTATGGGCTTGTCCCACCTAGGCGACTCTTTTGGCGAGTGCCAGAGACTAGTTTTAATGGAATTCACCTACGACACCTGGCGACAACATCTACCACAACCTATGACAGCATAAATTGTTGACCACAGTCGCCTGTAGTCGTCCAAAAATTCGCCTAAGTGGGAAGAAGTTAATGAAAAACACAAAATGATTTACTACCAGTAAAATAATTTAATTCAAGTAAAATAACTTTTAAAAACTATCTGGTGAGTTGATTTTGTGCTGGTGCTATACTTGTTCCTTTGTTACTGAAACTCTTAACAGATCCTCATTTATAAACTGATTTAGATTTGTGATTGTGATTTGTACACTTACAAATGTCATAAACACTGAGCAACCTGAGGGATATTGTGCAATACAGGGAGATATTGTGTGAGGAATACCCTCAATAACATCATCCAAAAGCATCAATCAAGAATCATGACATCAAGCAACCTTGGCAGCTATCACCTTAAAAAATCGTCTTGTATACCAAGCCAGAAAATATAACTCAAAGTAAATATCCAGAAATTAGAATTCTCTGCTCAAAATGATGGTGGAGGCCAGATGATTATATATATTTAAGGTACAGATTAATATTTGTAAGATTGAGAAATTAAGGGTTATGGGGGAATGGGCACAGAAAAGGAATTGAGGCTGGGATAGGTTATCCATGATCATGTTGAATGGCGGTGTAGGCTTGAGGGACCAGGTGGTCCACCTCTGCTATTACTTTCTTTTTCTTGTGTACCATTCTAACATCTCTGTCTTTAGTAACACATGTTGCATTTTCAGGGCTATCATTTAGACATTGTCACTGTGCCGTAACCTGAACAGTTAAATTCAACCATTTGTACGTCAAAGAGAATCTGTGTAACTCTTTCATCCATTCTTTCTTCAATTCTTACTCAGAAAGAATATAGGATACATTCACTTTCTGTAATGTATATATGTAATTAATAAGCCATTTTACTCCATGTTTAGGATTCAATTTACGAAAAATCTCAGTGGTGTACAGTGCAAGAAAAAATTGCATATCTAGCCCAAGAGGGTGAATTCCTTCAGATGTACATTCAACATAAGAGGAAACAGATGACAATAGAAAAGCTACAGATAATTGCCCGGATTCGCCTCTGTTTTGACACTGCTGCCCAGCTACTTTGTGAATCGTGTGACACACTTGGTAATACTGGATTCTATCTTTATTCAATCCATCGTTTGAGAAGAGCATGATCACTTTGCGTCCAACTAGATTGGTCAACACACCAGTATTTAAAATTTGCTGATCTACATTCCCAAGAACATTTCCTCTGTACACATGTACACAAACAATATGTGGGATATTTTCAGTTCTGGTCTTTGATTTGACATCATTTAACTGAGCAATAACTAATAATAGTTGTAGGGGCTAGAAAGAGCACACTTAACTTGACTTCATGTCAAAGTATTCAGTGAAATGCTGAATCTCCTTATACTTCTATGAAAGTCGAGGCGCAGCCTTCGTGATTACATGTATGTGCTGAGCTCAGGACAGGTCATCAGAGATGTTATCACCCAGTAATTTGAGCTGCTAACTCTTTCCACTGCCAACCCACCAGTCAAAACTGACACGTGTATCTGATGCATAACAATGCCAATTTCCATCTATCAACATCTTTAATTAACAATAGAAGTAATTGTTAAGCATAAATGTATTCTTAATTTGGTAGATGGGCCATGTTAAACTTTATTTTTTACTGATTTGTATTTCCAGATCAGGATTCAAAATATGCACGTGCAAAAGAAACTTTCCTACATTGCATTAAGAGTGTGATTCTCAATCGAGGAAATGATTGGTTCAAAATTTATCTTGTGCGAAAGTTGTGTAGTCTAAATGGAATAGAGTTCGTCCAGGAGCTCATAATGAATGACCAATTTTCATGGATCTTTCCCAAGGAAGTTTTACAAAGGGTACAAATAATAAACTGTTCATTATTGACCCATGGTTGGTTTGGTTAAGATTAGTTGCAATTGTCTTCTTTGTTTTAGTTGAAATTGTTTCCTTCTCATGCCAGAAAACTTGAGTAAAATTACAAAAATATATATTTTTTCTTAATATGTTGCTTCTGCTAGTATGTTGTAGCCCATTGTACTGCACCTTTAGGATTCTACTCATGAAATATCCTGAAAGAAAGAAAGACATTGCAAGAAATAAATATTTATCTAGTCTAGCCCATGAGGGAGTATTCCCACAGATGTACATTCAACATAAACAGGCTACAATAGAAACATAGAAAATAGGCGCAGGAGTGGGCCCTTCGAGCCTGCACCGCCGTTCAATAAGATCATGGTTGATCATCCAACTCAGTATCCTGTACCTGCCTTCTCTCCATACCCCCTGATCCCTTTAGCCACAAGGGCCACATCTAACCCTCTCTTAAATATAGCCAATTAACTGGTCTCAACTACCTTCTGTGGCAGAGAATTCCGCAGATTCACCACTCTGTGTGAAAAATGTTTTTCTCATCAAAGGTTCAAAGGTTATTTATTAGTCACATACACCTAGGTGTAGTGAAATGCTTCTTGCCAGTGCAGCACATAAAGAAAGAATACAGACATAACATTAATAAGAGATTAAACATAAAGAACATCCCCCCCACAATGGCTCCCACCATGAGGGAAGGCACAAAGTCCAGTCCCCAACCCCAGTTCACCCATAGTCGGGCCCATTGAGGCCTCCACAGTTGCCTCTACGGAGGCCCGATGTTCCTGGCCGTTCTCGCCGGGTGATGTTGCTCCGGCGTCGGGAGAATCCTCGCAGCGGCTTGGGACACCTGGAACGGCCGCTTCCGTACTGGAGGCCGCGGCTTCCGAAGCCAACAAGGCCGCGCCGGTTGGAGATCCACAACTGGCGATCTCGTCGCGGGATCCCAGGCTCCCGGTGTACAGTTCGGCGCCGCCGCCCGCAGCTGGCCGCTCCTCCAACCCGCAGCTCCGTGATGTTGTACTCGGCTCGGTCCTGAAAGACTTCCCCCTTATCCTTAAACTGTGACCCCGTGTTCTGGACTTCCCCAACAGCAGGAACAATCTTCCTGCATCTAGCCTGTCCAACCCCTTAAGACTTTTGTGAGTTTCTATCAGATCTTCTGAATCTTCTAGGAAAGTAGAAGATCTTCTAAATATTCTCTCAAACTTCTAAAACCTCAATCTTCTAAATTCTAGCGAGTACAAGCCAAGTCCATCCAGCCTTTCTTCATATGAAAGTTCTGCCATCCCAGGAATCAGTCTGGTGAACCTTCTCTATACTCCCTCCACGGCAATAATGTCTTTCCTCAGATTAGGAGACCAAAACTGTACACAATACTCCAGGTGTGGTCTCACCAAGGCCCTGTACAACTGCAGCAGGACCTCCCTGCTCCTATACTCAAATCCTTTCGCTATGAATGCTAACGTACTATTCGCTTTCTTCACTGCCTGCTGCACCTGCATGCCTACTTTCAACGACTGGTGTACCATGACACCCAGGTCTTGTTGCATCTCCCCTTTTCCTAATCTGCCACCATTCAGATAATAGTCTACCATCCTGTTCTTGCCACCAAAGTGGATAACCTCACATTTATCCACATTATACTGCATCTGCTATATCCAAATCACCTTGCAGCCTCCTAGCATCCTCCTCACAGCTAACACTGCCCCCCAGCTTTGTGTCATCCGCAAATTTGGAGTTTGCATTCAATTCCCTCGTCCAAATCATTAATATATATTGTAAATAGCTGGGGTCCCAGCACTGAGCCTTGCGGTACGCCACTAGTCACTGCCTGCCATTCTGAAAAGGACCCGTTTACTCCTACTCTTTGCTTCCTGTCTGCCAGCCAGTTCTCTATCCACATCAATACTGAACCCCCAATATCGTGTGCTTTAAGTTTGCCTACTAATGCGGGACCTTGTCGAAAGCCTTCTGAAAGTCCGATATAACACATCCACTGGTTCTCCCTTATCCACTCGACTAGTTACATCCTCGAAAATTTCTATAAGATTCGTCAGACATTATTTACCTTTAATAAATCCATGCTGACTTAATCAAAACTTAATATTTGTAAAGTGCATACATCATACCTCTTCCTTGAACTCCTTTGTGGTTTAATTAATTTGCATCAGCTCAGCATTCTGGAGTGGTTCGCATAAGAAAAAATGCTATTGCTATACAGAAAATACATAATTTTATTTAGGTATATATGAAATTTAGCTAGGAAAATTGATTTTCAGAAAACATCCAGACATTAATCATTTCCTCAGATTCTACACAAACACTTCTTTAACCACATAATAGATCTAATAACAGCACATCTGGTGTCAATTGTTAGATTTGAAATACTTTGGACTAAGAGGCGAGGGAAGTTTAAAATTATTTCTTATTTTAACATAGAACGATACAATTAAGCCTATTGAGTACATTTCAGCTCCTAACACCGAAGTTATTATTTCCCTGTTGCCCGACAATTTATTCTTTCCCACATGTCCCTCAAGTCTTCTGTGAATCTTTTGCCCTTACTAACACTAAGGCATATTGTATAGAGATGATAAATAGCTCAGTGATATAGATAATGTTGCCTTTTTTAAGAGTTTCTGGGCAACCTTTAATTCTCATGGAAATATATCCAGTAACATTCAAAGGCCTTTGAATGAGGTATGAAAATGGAGAAAAAGTAATGGATTATGAAGAAATGTTGCAAAATCTCCTGAAAATTACCTTGCTTTATCTTTTTTTTGTTTTCAGAGAGAGAGTACTGGACAAATTGATCGTTACATTGCATGTGGCAAAAATTATCAAACGCTTCGTGATGCTTTATTCAAATCCTTTGTTTCGAGTGAGCCTAAAAGTATTGAAGAAGCTAAAAAGGTATGAGCCAAAATACCTAAAAGTAAGTTGGCCTTGAAGCCAGAAAATATTTGCATTCAATTGAAGTGAACTAGCCTAATGCTAATTGGAGTTCAACACTGGTGAAGACTAAAGGGCCTGCTCCACATGGGCCGTCACTTAAGCGACAGGCCGGTAATGACAGTCTTGCAAGAGTCATGCGCCCGCACAGCAGTCTGGAGCACGTGACGTCATTTGAAGATGGACACAAATGCAGGAGTAACTCAGCGGGACCGGCAGCATCTCTGGAGAGATGCAATGGATGATGTTTCGGTTCGAGACTTCTTCAGTCTGAAAGAAGGGCCTTGACCCGAAACGTCATCCATTCGTTCTCTCCAGAGATGCTGCCGGTACCGCTGAATTACTCCTGCATTTTGTGTCTATCTTCAATTTTCTTGGCCCCGCTCTGGGAGTAGGAGTGGGGGGGGGGCGGATCCAGATCCGCAACTGCCGTGAGCCCCAGGCTGAGTTGGACGATCGTTTGCCTGCCGTTGGAGGTGAAACGTTGCGTCGCGCCAGGGTCTTGGGCCTGTCCCACGTTGGCCGTCAGTTATGCGACAGGCCGGTGGCGTGCGAAGATTTTGTGCAGGACCAAGTCCACACTCCTCCACGCCACTCCACACTCCTCCACATCACTCCATGCGCCCATCCCCGCGCTACCCACGCTCTAGCAGGTCGCGTAAACAGCGTGCGAAAGACAGCCAAGTGGGACAGGCCCTTAACCTTTAATGAATCATTTCATATGTGTGCAAATTCAGTAGGTAGCTTGCAGATGATACAAAGATGAATGGGAAAGTTACTGAGGAAGAACCAATGAAAGGGATGCTGATAGTTAAATGTGAACAAAGAGATTACTCTACAATGTGGTTGCAATATTAAAAATGGTATTATTTAAGAGTGATTTGTGAGTGTTCAAGGTGTCCTCGTGTAAATCATGGGAAGTTGTCATTTAGTAATTAAAACAAATGAAATGTTAGCTTTTGTTGCAAGAGGGTGGAGTATAAGAGTAAGGAGGTCTTGCTGCATGGTGTGAGCACACATGAGCTATTGTATTTAGTTTTGGACTCCTCAGGTAAGAAATCGTATACATGCCATTGAGGTGTTGCAGCAAAGTTTCTTTAGATGGATTCCTAGTTACGAAGTTGTATTATGAGAAAACGTTGAGTAGAATGTGCCCATAGACGGTGGCGGAGTGGTAGAGTTGCTGCCTTACAGCGAATGCAGCACCGGAGACCCCGGGTTCGATCCCGACTATGGGTGCTATCTGTTTGGAGTTTGTACGTTCTCCCCGTGACCTGCGTGGGTTTTCTCCGAGATCTTCAGTTTCCTCCCACACGCCAAAGACGTACAGGTTTGTAGGTTAATTGGCTTGGTAAATGTAAAAATTGTCCCTAGTGCGTAGGTTAGTGTGCAAGGATCGCTGGTCAGCGCGGACCCGGTGGGCCGAAAGTCTCTCAACTAAACTAAACTATATTACAAGTAGAAGAGATTACCTCATCAGATTCTGAAATGGCATGAAGGAGTGGATATTTGGACAGTGTATCTTTTGGTGGGGGGGAGGGAATCTAGGAAGGAGAACAGTGGCATGATTAAGGATTTGCCTTTTAAAATTGTTCTGGCCCAAAGAACTGTGGATCAGAGTAATTAATATATTCAATGCTGAGGTAGATTTTTGGATTACAGAGGAATTGAGAGTAATTAGAATCAGATAGGAAAGCTTGATTTGAGATCAAGGACCAGATTAGCCTTAAACAGCTTCTCCTATTTGTTATGTTACTATGTTTGGAAGGATAGGCTGGACAATAGAATTGTCCGAGTTATTTCTGGAGTGTATGTGATTGGTTGTTCTGCTTTGAAGTAAATTTAACCAAAATTATTTTACATTAGGTTTGCAAATGCTCTTCCAAAGAGAAAGGTGCTCATATGACCCTCGCAATATTCCGGGAATTCACTATTCTGTACACATCAAGCAAACCAAGCGACCATCCAAACAAAGATGTAAGTCTGGATAATGTGGATTGGATATTAAGTAGCCTGAACACAATGTTGCTGTTTTCTGCTTGTAAACTTTTATATTTACAGAGCATGAGTGATAAGGAATATTTTATAGAACATAGAAGAGAACAGCCTAAGAACAGGCCCTTTCCACAATGTTTGTACCGAACAGAAGCAATATCCCTCCATTCCCTGCATATCCAAAAGGATTTGCTTTTTACAACTGATGCCATGATCATATTGAATGGTGGTGTTGGCTCAAAGGGCTGAATGGCCTACTCCTGCACCTATTTTACTATGTTTCTAAAGTCTCTTAAATGTTACTATCGATCTGCCTCAACCAGCACCTCTAGCAGTGTGTTCCAGGCAATCTCCACCCCGTGTGTGAAAAATATATATACAGTACTTACTCCCCCCCCCCCACATCCTGTTTAAACGTTGTCCCTCACACATTAAAGCAATCTAATCTAGTATTTAATTTTTCCATCCTGAGAAAAAAGTTTTGGCTGTCAGCCCTATCTATGCCTCTCATCATTTTATACACTTCTATCAGGTCTTCCCGCACCTCTAGCATTCCAGAGAAAACAATCCAAGTCTGTCCAGCCTCTCCCTGCATCTAATACCACTTAAGATAGACATTAGATTAGATTATATTATTTAATGACCACACAGTCAAGTTGGTGGAATTCAGGTTCAGTACAGGATGTTACAATGTAGGCTGATTCCCGTCAAACATAACATAAAACACAACATCTTACAATATACAGTTCATGCATGGGGAGGATATGTGCTGTTATCATAGTGTGTTCAGAATTCGGATTGCGTGTGGGTAAAAACTGTTTTTAAATCGAGATGTCTTGGCGGACAGTGAGCTGTAGCGCCTTCCTGATGGGAGCAGGTGGAAGATGTGGTGTGCTGGGTGGGAGGGATCAGAGATGATTTTCTTCACCCTTGACACAGACCGTTTGTGATGGAGTGATTCTATTGATGGAAGGAGAGTGCTGATGATTTTGGATGCTTTATTAACTATGCGTTGTAATTTATTGCGGGAGTGAATGTCTAAACTGCTGAACCAGACTGTAATTGATAAAGTGAGCATGCTTTGGATGATGGCTGTGTAGAATTTGATTAGGAGGTGTTTCCTTACTCTAAACTTCTTGAGCTGGCGGAGGAAGAAGAGTCTCTGGTTGGCTTTTTTGTAGATGTGATTAGAATTGATTTTCCACTTGAGGTTATTGCTTATGTGGGTTCCTAGAAATTTGTATGAGTCAGTGGTGGATATGGGTTCGCCTGAGATGAGTAGGGGGGTCTTGGGTTGTGCCTTACGTCTGAAATCAATGATGAGTTCGTGTGTTTTTGATGTGTTAAGTGAGAGGTTATTATCTGTGCACCAAGTGACTGCTTTGTGTGTTTGAGTGCGGTATTCTGTTTCATTATTGTTCGAGATGAGACCTATGATGGTTGTGTCATCTGCATATTTATAAATTTTAACTGAACTATGCTGGGATGTGAATTGGTTTGTGTAGAGTGAGAATAACCAGGGGGACAAGACGCAGCCCTGAGGGGCTCCTGTGCTGAGGTGCAGGGGGAGAGATATTGCTGGAGCAACTCAGCAGGACAGGCAGCATCTCTGGAGAGAAGGAATGGGTGGCCACTTAATCTCGGCAACATTCTGGTAATCCGCTTCTGCACCCTTTCCAATGCCTGTAATGGGATGTCCAGACCTGCACACAGTACTCCAAATATAGCCTAAAGATCTATAAAGTTGCACCATGACTTCCTGACTGTTATAGTCAATGCCCTGACGAATGAAAGCAAGCAGTGCATATACTGCTTAACTACTCTATCTACTTGTGTTGCCACTTTCAGGGAGTTACTGACTTGGACCCCAAGATCCATCCCTCTGTACATCAATGCTGTTCAGGTTCATGCCATTAATTGTATATTTTCCCATTCGATGTGGCCTCCCAAAGAGCACACCACATTAACAACTCCCATCTGCCATTTCTCTGCCCATTTCTGCAGATAACCTATATCCTGCTGTAAACTTTGACTTTCTCACAGCCTTCATCACAGTCGCAACCCAACGATTTTGATGTCAGCTGCAAATTTACCAACCACCCATCTATGTTTAGGTCCAAATCATTTATACTTAAATATCACACACGGCAGAGGTCTGTGATATATTATTGAAGAGAATTTGGAAAAGAGCGGCATTATCAGAGGTTGGGAAAAGTTTATATCATGCATTTTCTCCACTCATTAAAACTATCAAACAGTCCAGTATAGCATGACCAGATACAGAGCGAACTCCCCTAATCTTCAAAGTGCAATTCGGTAAATTGTTCGGCACAGATGAATTGGGCTACATTATTGGGCTTTTGCACTGTATAGTTCTGTGACTTCATGACTCTTTATGACAGTAGTTAATTGGTGAAGAAGTCACTTTTAATTCATGCTGAAGTCAGGCAGTTTTAGCAGAGTTACTAGAGGGCAAAATACTAGTAGGGGCAGCGGAGAAAGCCTCGAGGTGGCTCTGGATCAGGAGAGGAGGTCCATGTGGAGGATGTCACCTGATCACAAGTGGTGGTCTGATCAACCACGGCTGAGTCGCATGGGTGTAGGTGTCTGATGTTGAAAGACCCGAAACACCCAATGACCCCAGGTTACATCACTGATAATGTGGTCAGGAGCATCAACAGATGTATTGTTATCAAATAGGAGGCATAGCTTTAAGATGAGAGGGGCAAAGTTTAAAGATGATGTACGGGGCAAGTTTTTTACACAGACGATGGTGAGTGCCTGAAATGCGCTACCAGGGGTGGTGGATGAAGCAGTTACGTTAATGGCGTACAAAAGGGTTGGATAGGTATATGGATATGTACAGAATGGAGGGATATGGGTTATGTGAAGGTAGATAAGTGATGGTCTTGGCAACATTAATGTGCACTGTCTTTTTATCTGGGAATATTTTTTGTGATTGTTCAGCTCTGCAGATTTGGCTCCAACAGAATCATGTTACAAAATGTATTTTTTAGCCCTCAGTTTTATGCTGGATGTAATCCCACATCTGTAAAGACAGTATTCTAAACACACAAAAGTTAGCAGAGTCTGAACCCTGGCAAAAATAACTCTAGTACCTGTATATCATTTATTTGAAAAGCTGCAATGAAAACAGAGACTTGTTCGGGAGGAATGCTTCCAGTTTTTATTATGTTTAAATTTAACAGCTTCTGATTCTAAAACTTCAAATTCTGATATGATTGCTGAATTTGTGCAGTATTCTTATCTATGTTGCTCCATAGACCCACCGTATAGTGATGTAAATTATATCTGAAAATGAAAAGTTTCATGTTCAAGGACAAGAAGGCAGATTATTATCTGAATGGTGCCAGATTAGGAAAAGGGAGGTGCAATGAGACTTGAGTGTCCTTGTACATCAGTCACTGAAAGTAAGCATGCAGGTACAATAGGCAGTGACGAAAGCAAATGGCTTATTGCGCTTCATAGCGCGAAGATTTGAGTATAGGAGCAAGGAGGTCCTACTGCAGTTGTGCAGGGCCCTGGTGAGACCATACCTGGAGTATTGTGTGCAGTTTTGGTCTCCTAATTTGAGGAAGGACGTTCTTGCTATTGAGGGAATGCAGTGTGGGTTCACCAGGTTAATTCCCGGGACTGATATATGAAGAAAGAATGGATCGACATGGCTTATATTCACTGGAATTTAGAAGGATGAGAGGATATCGTATAGAAACATATACAATTCTTAAGGGATTGGACAGGCTAGATGCAAGAAAAATGTTCCCGTCATTGGGGAGTCCAAAAATAGGGGTCACATTTTAAGAATAAGGGGTAGGCCATTTAGGACTGAGAATTGTGAATCTGTGGAATTCTCTGCCACAGAAGGCGGTGGAGGCCAATTCACTGGATGTTTTCAAGAGGGGATTAAATATAGCTCTTAGGTCTAACAGAATCAAGGGATATGGGGAGAAAGCAGGAACGGGGTACTGATTTTGGATGATCAGCCAGGATCAAATTGAATGGTAGTGCTGGCTCGAAGGGCCGAATGGCCTACTCCTGCACCTGTTGTCTATATTTCTATGTTATCAGTGCATTTAGTGGAAAGTATCAAATTTAGAATTTTACAAAATGCACCTCAGCTATCTCGAAAGGCTTCTTCAGCAGCACGTCCTCAAAGCCACGATGTATATCACCTGAATAGACAGGAGCACATGGGAACACCAGCATCTCAAGACTCTGTGCTACTTGCACACCAGTTTATAAATGTATCTTTTGTTCTTTCATCGTCTCTGTAGCTAAATTCAAGAACTTCTTATCATTGAATCAGGCATTGGCTTTCCACTTACTGGTTAACACGCAACATAAACTAAACTGTTAGAGTATCTTCACATTGTTTAGTGGTTCAAAAAGATCACTCACCATTGTTCCCTCAAGACCATTTAATGTAGCTAATATAGTTTCAGTTCATATTCTTGTCAATAAGAATTTTATAACACTGCATAACTGGTAACATCTCCTTTTAAGTATGTTTTTTTTAACTAAAAGTTACATTGGAGGCACAAGAAACTGCAGATGCTGAATCGTAAAGTACTGAAATTACATTAGTAAGCATACAAGGTCAATTAGGGACTCTAGATTCCTGGATATATAAAAATGTCACTGCAATCTTCATTCTTTAGGATTTTGATTCTTTAACTAACATTTTATTTTGTTCCATTGTTCGGTTTCCCAAGTGAATTTCATTGCTTTTGTTTTTTCAGCAATGTGACTTTATTGCGAAGTACATTGAGGAAGAAAATGTTTTTCACTCTCCCATGTGTAAGAAGTTTGCCATCAGATTACTCAAGAATGACATTCCTGGACTTGAGATTAATCCAGGGCTAAATAGCCAGGAGAGGACGATTATCGAGATAATCATTCATGCAGCAGCTGTCATCTTGTTCAGTGAGGAAAATAGCATCCTGACTCCACTCCAGCATCTATCTTTCCAACCTGCTCTTATGGAGGTATGTTCTTTGCTTATATTTTAATTCAACCTTTCGTAAAGTGAACATTTTCACAGTCTTTTTTCTCCTGCTTGCCATGTTAAAAGTGAAAATAACTATTGCAATATCTGGACTTCAGACATTTACATTTACCAAAAATGCTAATTGTTCTTTCAGTTGTGAAAACTGTTGAAAATAAACTCTTGAATATCAAGAGTATAAATGAAAATATTTCTTCATGTATGAGAAAAACATTACAGCAAAATGAACTTACCCTTTTGTTAAATATACATTTAGAATACGTTCCTACCCACAATGCCTGAAGATATAAGCATTGAAGCTAGAGGATGGACTGCTTTACAGAATCATACCTGGTATCGTAAGTAACAAAATCAGCCTTTATGAGTGCATTTATCCATTTGAAAAATGTTCAGTTTAATCATTGGCAAATATATTTGCTTTTCTTGCCAGAATGCCCAAATGGACATCCTTGCCTTGTAGGAGAGGTAAATTAATATGCTCTATTATTTCTTATTCCTTTATAAACTGTCAGATATTTTCAATGCTTCATACACAAAGTGTGGTTTTGCATTTCTGGTTTCTAATTCTAGTGTGGTCGACCTGTGGAAGTAGCCCGTTGTCCTGAATGCAAAGCTGTAGTTGGAGGACATAATCACAATCCTGTTAGTGGATTTACTGCAGCTGCTATGTAAGAACATTTTAATTCTGGTCAAAAAAGAGTACTCTTGCATAAATCTAATCAAACTGTTACATGCAAGCCATGCTACTATCAAATGGATACTTGGAACCTTTTAAATTTTCTAAAATTAGCTTGTTTTTTTACCCAGTGAGGGAGATTATAACCTCTGATATTGTGTTCCGTTTAACAAATATTGTCATGCTGAAGCGTCCAGAAATATAATAAATGAATATAACTGTGATAGCCGTAGTTTAAGGGGTGGACCTTCGCTGTAAACGGTAGAAAAGATTTATAAGGATGTTGCTAGGACTCGTGCCTTAGCTCTGGGAGAGGTTTGACAGGCTCGGACTTTATTCTTTGGAGGGTATGAGGCTGTGGCGTGGTGTTACAAATGTGTATAAAATCATGAGAAAGATAACTAAGTTAAATGCACAGTCTTTTTACCAGGGTCGGGAAATGTGGAGGGCATAGGTTTCAGGCGAAAGGGGAAGGTTTATAATAAACCTGAGGGCAATGTTTTCATACGAGGGTTGTGGGTATATGGAATGAACTGCCAGAAAAAGTAGCTGAGGCAGGTACAATGACAAAGGACAGGTATATGGATATAAAAGTTTTAGTGAGATCTGTTCATAAATGGGACCAGCTTAAGATGGGGCATGTTGATCCGTATGGACAGGTCGTGCTGAAGAACCTGTTTCCATGCTATCATGCTTCACATGATCTATATGTTGGAAGAATCAAAACAACAGTACTGTAGGATTATATTCACTTCAATGATTATAACAGTTCAGAAATGCACTTGATCAAACCTTGTGAAAGACAATTTAGAATTGGCAATAAATGCTAGTCTTCCAATGATGAATACATTTCATAAATAGTTTTTTTTTAAAGAAAAGGTAGACTGATTATTTTCCCAATTGATACAAAGTAATTTTATCAGTCAAAAACTTTCCTTCAACTAACTTGTTGACACACATCATTTTAGGTATGGATGCCAGATTTGGGGATTCTAAGCCAGTGGTGATAAGGAGTTGCTGATTCCAGCTCTTTGGATCAGCTGACAATGGGATTTGTTCATTTAAATGATATATGACTGCACTTTATCCAATCTAACATGACTTAAACATTTCTAATCTTTATGAAGGATTAATTAAAGCCAATTTATCTGGTATTTAGGATGGACAAAACACAAACGGGACACATCTTAGGTGATCCCAGGAAAAGAGAAACAATCGTTGCTCCTGACAGACAAATGTCCTTGGTGTCATTTTTACTTGTGCGTCTGATGACACATGTGGCTATGTTTATAGGAACTATGGAGGATGTCAAGGTATTTAATTTATAAGGATTTGGTATTAGTAATCATGCATATCAGTTAAATGCATATGTTTCTAGACAAAATCTAGTTTGAATTGTTAGTATTTTGTATAGACACTGGAGTGACAGTTTTTGAAAAACCCTGCTCAAACAGTTGTATATTCTGTACTCTGGATATTTTTTTCTCTACCCATTTTACTTGAGCTTGGCTTGATTGTGTTTGTGTATAGTATTATCTGATTTAATTGGGTAGCATGCAAAACAAAGCTTTTCACTATGGCACGTGAGAATACACATGACAATAATAAACCTCATGTTGACAACAAATCGAACAAACTTAGAGGCGTTGAAGTAAATCAGAAATTGGTGACTATTTTAATAAATGCCTACAAATGTTATAAAGGGGAGTAATATCTGGCACTGTCAGGAGATCTATAGCTTTGCTAGCCTTAGAAAAGTTGATTTAGGAGTGTGAGATGATTCAAGTTTCCTGGTTGATATTTCAGTCGTCTTTAATTAAATATTTGCAAGTAGATTTTCCAATTAATGGTGCTGGATATTTTGATTGTAAAATCTGATTAAAACTAAGAGTAAGTTGTTTCAGCATTGAAAGATTGCAAGAACTTCTATGTTTGACATCAGGATGCATTAATGAATATATATAAATGTCATTATGTACCTTCTACCCTCTCATCAAACATTTTACACATAAATTGTGACCAGAAGAGAAACTGTACCATATTTGTGGTCCCTTAGAATTGCTGCTTGGTTCCATGACAAACCTAACAGTAGATAAAATTGAGCCTGAGGTAATATCATGTTTAACCATATAATGGATATTGCAAGTTATTCCACTTTGCAGTGAACTGGAAAAAAATCATGATTTTTGTCAATTATGTCATCCATGGATATAAAATATAGTCAGCAGGACTAATGAAGGACTAATCAGAATAAAGATGAAAATGAAGTGTGTATACAAGAATAATGAACTAAATCAGGCTAATATACTGGATCTGGTATCGTACTCGAGTTATCATAGAATTTTTAGATATAAATACCCATGTCTCAAAAAAGAGTGACTATTTTGCACAGTTAGTTTGGGATTTTCTTTTAATATGGCACAATACCAACTTGTCCACAAATGTGACTAGATTGCAAATGTTTTAAAATATTGTACATCCTTAGCTTGCACTCAAATCGCAAAATTACCTCAATATATAAATTATCTTTAAAATTTTTTTTGTTCTACATTTTTTTCCACAGTCAATAGAACAAATTATAAAACCACAAGTTCAAAATCCAAGGGACTTTCTCTGGCGTCATATCAAAAAAGACATAGAACAGCTCAGGAATTCACTGGCAAAGACTATCGATGAAACGGCAATAGTTGTTCATCTCTTTCTCCGCCAACTCATTCATCAAAAGAAGCGTAAGTATCTGTGTTTAAATAAAGGAGCAAAATAAGTTCACAAGTATTTAATGTATTTTTATTTCTGTCACTAAAATTATCTATCTACTTTTTAAAATATTATATTTCTAGTCCCTACATTACCAGGAAACCTGTCCACCAAGGCACAAAGGAAAAATTGGGAGAGCTCTATTTCAAAAGAGGTGATAACTCCTGCAGTGGAGGTGAGATCTAATTTATTTCTGTTTTATTTAATAAAGTAATATTTAAAATACATGCCCCTGGAAGAATACACCATACATGTTTTTAAATTAAGTGATGCAACTATATTTTAGAATTCTGACTAACCTGAATTTGCAAATCCTCTGCTCAGCAGTAGATCTTAAAAAGAGCAAATTCAAGTAGTTATTCACCTTCATTTGTTGATTTCAAACTTCAGATAAAAAACCCCAGCATATAATCACTTTTATTGATGGAGTATGCCATGGAATCAGGCTCTTCCCTCCCTCTGTCTTTACATCTCACTCCTCTTCTCTCCTTATCTGACACCCTTTTGCCCCTTTTCATCTCTAGTCTTTATGCACCCGTCTGCCAATCAAGCACCTCTCACCTGCACCAACTTGCTGGGCTTTGTCCCACCCTCCTCTTTTCCAGCTTCCTCCCCCCTACTACAATCAGTCTGAAGAAGGGTCCAACCCGAAACATCATCTATCCACATCCTCCAAAGATGCTGCCTGACCCGCTGAGTTACTCCAGTACACTGTGCATCTGCATTTGTTTGTGTCTCTTTCTTGTTTAAAAATATATAGATTCTGCTTGCACATGCAAATATGCCAGTTCAGTTTAATACTGGTGGTGCTTTCAGAGCATTGGTAATAACAAATTAAGATAATGCTGTGGTGATGAAGTGACACACAAGATCAAATGGAATTTTAAGCTTATTGCTCAGGAACAACACAGGAAATATATTTTTGTTTGGATCTTGAAAAATAGATTTAACAGGGGTTCCTCTTAAAAATGTCAATTAAATTAATATTAATGGATTTCCCATGCAAGCAAAATAAAGCATTTTAATTTTTCAAAAATGTCTGTTTCTAGTAATCTTTCTTTTTTTTTCCTCAACAATAATCAACATTTTATCTGCATATATTTTGAAAATTTACCTTAATGTAAGAACGATGAAGGAGTCATGTAAGAAAATAAGCATGACACTATTTCAAAGCAACTCATTGATGCAGTAGAGTATTACCAGAATGCTGCCTGCATTGGGGGCATTAGCAAGGAGAGGTTAGACAAACTTCTAGTATTTTCTCTAGAAAGCAAGAGGTTGATAGGAAACTTAATATAAGTATATAGAATTATGAAGGGCATAGATTGGGTAGACTCTCAGAACCCTTTTCCCAGGATGGAAATGTCAGAGACTAGAGGATATAACTTTAAAAGGAGCAAAACTTGAGAGATGTGCAGGGAAACATTTTTATACAGAGGGTGTTGGGTGCCTGAAACACACATTGTGAGTCAAAGCGTCTGTTCAGTGGTGTACTTTTCTACATTCAAAGTTCTATTGGCTATAAAGCATGTTAGAATTCCTGAAAACATGAAAGAAACCAACTGAACATTCCTTTTGTTCTATTTTGATTTTGGTCTATTATTGGAAATATTTTTTTAAACATTACATGGAAATTTGCATACATGTACTTTTGAAGTGTGATTAGTTTAATTACAGTAGCATCAATTTACTTGTGAACATTTGTTTTAACAGAATCTGGACAGGAAACTTGTGGATATTAACAGCCAGATAAGTCAAGATAAAAGAAGTGGTTCCGATTTTATTGTCAAAATTGTGTACAGTGACCCCCAAACATTCCTTACATTACCTAAAGGGGATGCCTTGCATTGCTCTGCTATATGGGCTTGTAGAAAGAGAATTTCTCCTGAACATTTGAGACATATGATGGAGAATAGGGAAGAGAAAGAAAATGTGCCCATCCTACAGACATTTCTACAAAAGGTATGATTTGTTTTATGATCTATATTCCGGTGAAATATTGTTTATTGTATGTAAAGAGATAGTAGCTTCACATCTCTCTCACCTCACTCGTCCTACCTTCACCCTCACCATCCCTCTCGCCCTCTCCCCTCTCCCGTTTGCTCCCCCTCTCTCTATTTCTTGCATGTAAAAAGACTGAACTCTAACTTGGTGATGCAAGTTATAATGTGATGGTCTTCTGTAATATTTCAATAAACTCTCAATGATCTCCTGATATGTAGGAAGTACAGTTAAGGTTGGTGAAGTACCTGCCAGAATTACTGGCGCTTCAGAATGACTTGACAAAACTATTTCAGAATACAACAGAGGTACCGAAGCAATCCGCTTCTGATTTTCTTCAAACCATCAGCTCTGGTAATTACCTTTTACAGCATGGGATCAGATTCGGTTTTTTTTTTTTGGGTGGGAGAAGCAATTGATGTTAATCCCACTTTTGTTTTGATTTCTTTAGAACCAGTAAGGAGTACATTTACATCCCGAATCTCATGCTTTATCTCTGTGTGGAACCAACTTCGAACGTTCCTCATTACTAATGGTAAGCATTACTTGTTATTAACTTCAAAACCTAATCCAACATGGTTTTTTTAAATTTCTTGTACCACCAGATATATTACATAATTGCTAAATTCTCCATTGGGAAGTAAGTAATCCTATACAGGTAAGACCAAGATTTACATACCAAACTATAACAAGGGCAATTTCCCAAGTTCCCACCGCCATGCTGAGTGCATTGGCAAATGAGTGACAGTATCTTACAGATTTCCACATTTGCAAGGGCTATGGAAAAACAGGATCTGCTATTGCCCAAACAGAGCAACATTTGTGACATATTCCTTCTTAATCAAGACCATTCATCTTGAATGCGATGATATTGTAGAACTCATTTCTAACTATTAATAAGATATTTCTAATAATCTCAAAGATCAAAACTGGTTCTTAGGTCATGTCTTGCCCCTGAACCCTAGCACTATTGCTCGAAACACTTTTAAAAGTTCAATACACCTCGAACTTAGATTTCTGACGTTGATTTATCTGTTTGGACTTACTGACCTAAATGTTTGATGGATATTCCTAAACTGGAACATGTAATGGGGAGGAAACAAAAGAATAGAAATGAGATGTCTATTGTCTATTGAGTTTGAGACTTTTTTTTCCCCAGGCTGAATTCCCCACAGGGAAATTAATGAGCAATTTGTGCACAGTAACAGCCTCTCAAACAGCTTGATATGATAACAACTGCCACATTTGTGTTTTGACTGTGTGCTGATATTATTTAAGGAACAAATACTAGATATGGCAATTGTTTGACCTTCAATTTATGAGATCTAATTCCAGCCATCTGCAAGCATACAGAAGGTCTTGATTTAACTTCCCAGACTTGTATATGATATTTCTAATGGTGCAGCACTTCCTCAACATTGAATTAAAACATCAGATATGATTTTGTGTTCTAAGTACCACTAAAATTTGAGTTGATGCACTCTGACTCAGGCAGAATTGCTATCCATAAAGCCAGAATTGATTCTAATCTCTTTGGAGTCTTATTGAGAGCTTACAAAGCCAAGGGAAGAATTGGCTTACATTTTGTGTGTTATTTGTGAGGCACCATACCAAGGAGAAGCAGAATCTATAAGTAGATATACAAATTAAACAGGTTGGTGCCTGAGGTAATTAGAATGAACATTAGAATGACATTGCGACTGGCAAGTAAATAACACAAAACACGTTTTGACTATTTTCAGTTTTAATGGCAACGGGTTTACTTTGTTGCAAATCATAAATTACAGGTGAATTTAAGATTCCAGAAGAGTTTGGTGCTTCGGATTTGGACATGCAAAACTGCCAACTTGAGGTTCTGCTCCCTCGACGCCAAGGTCTTGGCTTGTGCTCTACTGCGCTAGTTAGCTACCTCATAGCTCTTCAGAATGACTTTGTATATACAGTGGAGAAGTATACTATTGAATCTACTCCGTGAGTTTGTTGTTACATGCATTGATGCTCTATTTTGAACTCTTTATTATCCTATCACTCAATTTTTTTTTGGTTAATACCTGTGTTACCATTCAACAATGTAAAATCAAAAATGTTCATTCTTCTAATTTGGCATAAGGCAATGAACATAGAAAATCATGAACCAAATGGAGAGAAAAGGAATTAGTTGACATCTTGATAGCTTTTTATTTAAGGGCACTTTGTCAGGACTTATTAATTTCAAGCATGTTCAGATCATTCAAATTAATACTAGTGTTAAAATAACTGACGTATTAGAAAGCTGAAATAAAAAACAAAAAATGTTGAAACTACTCGGGTCAATCTATGTATATTGTGGAGAGAAATTCTTAACAGTTTAAAATCACTCTGAGCTTTTGTCAGTCTTTCTGAAGAGGAAGAACATTCTTGTATAGATTTAATCTTAGCATTATAGAAGAGATAGGATAATTTTCAATTTGGAATTAATTGCTGGCATTTTGAATGCCATGGGAGCTTGCAATGATACAAGCTGTACAAAATGTAACTATATTGTGGCTTGTGATTTAAAATTCAACGTAATTGTAAAGTTAATTTACAATTAACGGAATTCACTAAGACACAAGGAATAGCGGATGCTGGTTTACAAAAATAGGACGCAAAGTGCTGGACAAACTCAGTGGGTTAGGCAGCATCTCTGGAAGGCATGGATAGGCAGCATTTTGGGTCGTGACCCTTCTCCTTATCCATGTCTTCCTGAGATGCTGCCTGACCCGATGAGTTACTCCAGCACCTTGTGTCCTTTTTTTGTAAACCAGCATTTGCAGTTCCTTGTGTCCAAGTGAATTCTGTTGTCTCTTGTCAAGATATATTGTCAAGATGTAATAGGCCATTCTCACGTTACGAGCTGACGCAAGAGGTAACCCGAGTGAAGAGGTCGTGGTTGAGCACGATATAACAAGTGAAAGATCAAGAGTTTAACCGAGTTCCCACGGGTAGACGGCAGTTTCCCGTTTACTTGTCATTTCTGCGATGTTCCCACTTCATCTCCCGAGTTACTCTTGAGCCAATCCTGATTGAAGTTTTGTTTTAATAAGCAACAGTGTTATGTTTTAATAAGCAACAGTGTTAAAGAAGATCTCTCCATCCTGTGGCTTTGTTTTAAAGATATAATTCAGAGCGGCCGCATCTATTGATGTGACCTACAAAGGGAAAATGTGCACCATCCAGTGCCAGAGCAGTTATACTTATGATTTGTTTGAAACACACAGGTTTGATATGTTATAATTGAATTTACTGCCATGTCTACACACTGCGGGGAGACGGGAGATTAAATCTTTGAATGTGGACGGATGTGCACATCAGATTGTTGTAGACGGAGCTCAAGGTTCGCCTCCTGAGTTGCTTTGGTGCTCAGGCGTGAGTTGAGATGGAGAGAGGTTGGGGGGGCGTCATTAATTGTGTCTGGGGTGACATGGCTCTTGGGTTAGGCTGGGATCATTCTCTGCGGGGTGATCTTAGTGCGGGAGACAAGTGTAGGAGAGGTGTACTGACTGTGTGGGCAGAACTTTGGAAGTGATTGCCCAACAATCTCAAAAGCCGCTGTGTCTCCCTGTCCCTGGGATAGCAGGGGGCGATCAAACAGCACAATACCCCCCTCCCCCTCCAACTCCAGAGGAATACGCTCCCTGATGGGCCGCTATGGCGACAAGTGGCAGTTCGTCCACAGCACGAGCTGCGCCCCCTCATCCGCCACCCCAAGAACAAGACGTACCTTGCACACCATCAGCTTCTGCCCCTACGGGGAGCGTGTTCCTCTGAAGTTGGAGCGGGGCTGGGCTGGAGTTGCTGCTGGCTGTGGGTCTCTGGGATCTCCGTTATTGCAGTGGGCCTGGGGGTCGGTGTCCCGTTGGTCCTGACGTCTCTGGCCACCCCCCTGGACAGGAGCTGAGACTGGAAACTGTACCGCCCTTGCCCCCTCCCTCTGCAACTGCAAACAACCACACTCTCCTGCTCACCTGCAAGGGCGGTACAGTTCCCAGTCTCAGCTCCTGTACAGGGGGGTGGCCGGAGACGTCAGGACCAACAGGAACCCACTCCCCGATGGGCCGCTACGGCGACAAGTGGCAGTTCGCCCACAGCCCGAGCTGCGCACCCTCATCCGCAACCCGGGTTCCTCTGGAGTTGGAGCGGGGCTGGGCTGGAGTTGCTGTTGGCTGTGGGTCTCTGGGTTCTCCGTGCTTGCAGTGGGCCTGGTAGGCCTGGGGGTTGATGTCCCATTGGTCCTGACGTCTCCGGTGACTGGCACGGACCTGCTGGCATCGCCGACGTGAAGACAGTGCAAAGCCCCCGCGCCGGTGCAATGGGCGGGGAGCCGGAGAGGGGAGGGAAGGTGTCACACACATGGCCGGGAAGCAGAGGGGTGTAGGTGGGGGTGGTGACAGATGGGGCCAACAATGAGTGGAGAAAGACAGAAACACCGACGTGCAAAGGAGACCTACAACAGTGCATGATCTCTCTCACGTGGCAGGTGACTGTCGCTGGGAAACTGAAGGGAGCGACAATCTGCTGCTGCCTGCCCGCTGAGTTAAAGAGTTCCCACGGTAGACTCACGATACACTAAGGTAAACGCACGGGCCACTACGTTCTTAAATCGAGTTAAAATGTTTTAATTATTAACCACAAGAGTAAAATTGACTCGTGGAAAATTTCAAACATGTTTGATTTTTTGCAAGAGTAGACAAATAACACGAGAACCTGCCGTTAGCGCCATGATGCACTACGTTGCGTCCAAGAATGCCGTACGTTAATCGTACATTATTACCACAAGGTTTAACTCGGGTTACCTCTTGTGTCAGCTCGTAACGTGAGAATGGCCTATAACCATGTCAAACAAAAAAAAATGTTTTTTTTTCAATCTGCTGTGCCTTGAATAAAAGTTCAAATTTTGTGGCCTTTATAGATACTCAATCAGTCCACAGGATGTATCCGACTTGCACGTAATCAGATATGAGGTTGGAAAGGACATAATTCCTCTCCTCTTGTCCAACTGTCAATATACAATGGAAAAAGGAAGCGAAATTGTGATCGAGTATGACTTCAAGAGAATTGAACAGCAATTGACCAACAGATTCTTAAAAGGAAAACCACTTATTAGTTTAAAGGTAAGTCGCCATTAATGAGAGTGGTTCCTTATTTAGTTTTGTAAATAAATCTGCACAAACTATCACCAACTGTGGAAAAAAAGGACCATAATAATGGAAGATGGACACAAAATGCTGGAATAATTCAGCGGGACATGCAACCACTCTGGAGAGAAGGAATGAATGATGTTTCGGGTCGAGATATTTCTTCCGACTGATAGTCAGGGGAGAGGGGAAACTAGAGATATGGAAGGGTAAGACGTGAAAATGACAGATCAAAGCAGAGGATGGTCAAGGAAATGAAGAATGCTTCGTTGTTGGCTGAGGGGAAGGTGACAATGAGGCATACAAACAGTAAAATGGATCAGGAGGACAGTAAAACTGGTCAGAGAACGAGGGTGGGGGAGAGAGGGAAAGCAAGGGTTACGAAGTTAGATAAATCAATATTAATACTGCTGGATTGTAAGCTGCTCAAGCAAAACATAATAATAGAACTTGTGAAGGATGTCAGTGCGGTGCTCTAAATGGTCACCTGTTTTTTTTTCCCCACATTTTTCAGGGAATACCTACGCTGATTTACAGACAAGACAGAAATTATGGAATTATCTTTCATGATATCCAAAACAGAATTCCTCAGGTATTTTAGTTTGATCTTTTAAATACTGTATGTTTATGTAAATTTTGCATATTAATACACGTAGAAAAGACTGCATTCATTCTGCTGGAGAAATTAAAATTTCAGGCCATTTAATTTGCTTCAAAATGAAAGAAATATGTTAACACGCAAATACAAATCCAAGAGTCATGTCAAGAGTCAAGAAAGTTTATTGTCATGTGTCCCAGATAGGACAATTAAACTCTTGCTTGCTGCAGCACAACAGAATATTGTGGGCATAAATACAGATTAGATCAGTGTGTCCATATACCATAGAATATTTATTATATATAATGGTAGGGAGGTCAGAGCCGATGATGGACTGGGCAGTGTTTACAACTTTTTGCAGCTTTTTCCGCTCCTGGATGTTCAGGTTGCTGTACCAAGCCACGATGCAACCGGTCAGCATGCTCTCTACTGTGCGCCTGTAGAAGTTCGACTTGACATACCGACTCTGTAATCTTCTCAGGAAGTAGAGGCGCTGATGTGCTTTCTTTATGATTGCATCAGTGGTCTGGGACCAAGAGAGATCTTCGGAAATATGTAGCCCAGGAATTTGAAGTTCTTGACCCTTTCCACCATCGACTCGTTGATATAAACTGCACCATTTGGTCAATCGGTCGATCTCACTTCTATACTCTGACTCGTCCCCATCAGTGATACATCCCACAACAGTGGTGTCGTCAGCGAACAGAGCCCAGGGAAGATGGTCTGAGGGAGGAAAGAACAGGTTACTATATGACAATGTGGATGATGATGCAAGGCGAAAGGGAAGAAATAAGTTGGAAAAGAACTGGAGGTCATGACAGAAATGAACATCAATGAAAACTAGATTAAATAATCCTTCAACACACTGGAACCACATTCTATCCCCTCCCAAAAAAAAGGTGCAGAGGAATAATTCAATTGCTAACAGTTCCTTGGTGTATCCGGAAGTGGCGGCGCTGCCTTGCAGCTGCGTCTCGCCTGCAGTCCGTTTGTCTTTTCTGTTTTTTGTTTTCTTTTGTCCCGTTGTTGCAGTTTATTTCGGTTTATTTATTTGTGTATGTGTGGGGGGTGGGTGTGGTATGTTTTTTGACTCTTCCTTCGGGGGGGGATGTGACCTTTCCTTCCGTGTCCGTCTGCGCTGAGGCCTATCGCGGAGCTGGCGGCCTCCAACTGCGACCGACCTCGAGGCTGCGGAGGCAGAGCCAGGACTTACCAACGCGAGGCTGGCCGACTTCGGGGCTGTGGTTGCGGGGCGACCCAACTTCCGACTTTGGAGGCTCGGCCGCGGGCCAGTGGACGACATCATCGGGAGCTCGCAGGTCACAGGTGGTGACCTGTTTTTCCGGAGCTCCCGCAACTACAGCTTCGTCTGCTGGACTGGAGGGCGGCAGCTTCGGCAGCTTCAACCGCCCCGGGCCGCGGAGTTTGAACCGGCCGGTTTGCGGAGCACGGATTCAGCTGTGGGACTTACTTACCATCACCCGGCGGGGCCACAACATCGGAGGCTTGGATTGCCTCAGCGTAGAGGGAGACCAAGGAGGGAAGAGACAATGACTTTGGGACTTTAAACTGTTGAGTGTTTGCTATTTATTCTATGTTATGACTGCAGGCTAAACCATTGAATTGAATCCAATCCAATCACCAATAATTTGTCCTTGTCCAACCATATATGCTACGGCCAAGAAAGCTCTATTTCCTCAGAAGACGAAGGAAATTTGGTGCACCTCTAATGACTCTTACCAATTTCTATAGATGCACCATGGAAAGCATTTGGTTTGACAACAGCTCTGCATCAAATTACAAGGGTTGCAGATACAGCCAGTACATCTTTCAAACCAGCCTACCCCTCCTATTTATTTTATCGACACTCCTGTAAGCTAAGGGCGTAATCCGAACTCCCAATTGTTGCTTCCCTTGCACGATTCTTAAATCTACACTTTCTCCGTAGCTGTAACACTATATTCTACATTCTGTTGATTTTTCTCTTTACATGATCTGTTGTACTTGTGTGTGATTTGATAGCATGGATAGCACACAAAGCAGAAATTTTCACTGTAGAAGGGTCTGAAGAAGGGTTTCGGCCCGAAACGTCGCCTATTTCCTTCGCTCCATAGATGCTGCTGCACCCGCTGAGTTTCCCCAGCATTTTTGTGTACCTTCGATATTCCAGCATCTGCAGTTCCCTTTTGAACAATTTTCACTGTACCTCTGCACATCTGACAATAATACCAAGCATTTAACCCTTTGCAATGTTCTACAAGTCGGTCATCATTTTCAACTCATACTTGCTAATGCTTTTCCTCTCAGGAATCACTGCCAATCTCTGTTATTAATGTCATAAGTGGTGAACTTCAGTCATACAGTGAAGTATGCGAAGCATTCACTGCTGTGGAAGTCACTTCAGGAATTTTGGCCATGTCAGGAGGAGACCCTGATCTAAAACTGGATGTTTACTTGAAGGATGTATTGCAAATGGAAGCTCAGACCTCACCTCATGTAATGGAAGTGAGTATATATTTATCCTATTTGCATTACAAATTGCAGCATTAATCTAGTATTTTTGTGTACATATATATATTTTAAAACATTGTAAATTATTCTCATATATTTACCTTGCAAATAAAGGATCATGATGAAAATGATGTGTATAAAAGTCCATCTATTCATATAGATTCTTAGTGTTGTCTGATGAATTGTCAACTTGTCTCCATTGATAGAACTCTTTTGAGCCAGAGCCTATAGATCCAAGCTCTGCTCTATGAGACAAGTACACAATTTACACATACAGGTCAAGTACAAGGGACCAGTAGGGTTTTGTGTTAAGGCTTTTTTGATCAACAATAAACAGTTTCTATAGATTCCATGACAAAATAGTGCAGATGTTGACAACAACATGCTTCCTGTCTGTTCAGATGATCTGGTTAAATTTTAAGATTCAATGCATTTAATCGGAAAGGTTTAGAGGGATATGGGCTAAATGCAAGCAAATTAGACTGTTTCCGGCTGTATAAACTCTTTGACTGAGTCTATCTGGTGTTGATATATTCATCCAACAACAGCAAAAAATGACTAACTGGTTATTCATCTAATTTCTGGCCTGGGATATTAACACAGAGTGATTGTCTTCTGTGTTTGGCCACAAAATAGTAATGGTGTATCAAATTGATGAATGATAAGGTCCTACATTTCAAAATGTTAAAGCCCATCTTTATTAGATCTAACAATGATATGTGCCGCTGTGATTTCTAAAAAGATTCCTATTTGAAAATACTTTTGCCACCTCCAACGGGATCCCACCACTGGCCACATCTTCCCATCTCCTCCCCTTTCGGCTTTCAGCAGAGATCGCTCCCTCCGTAACTCCCTCGTCAATTCGTCCCTTTTCACCCAAACCATCCCCTCCCCTGGTACTTTCCGTTGCAACCACAGGAAATGCTACACTTGTCGCTTTACCTCCCCCCTTGACTCCATCCAAGGACCTAAGCAGCCTTTCTAGGTGAGGCAGAGGTTCACCTGCACCGCCTGCAACCTCTTCTATTGCATCTGCTGCTCTAGGTGTCAACTGCTCTACATCGGTGAGACCAAGCGCAGGTTTGGCGATCGCTTTGCCAAACACCTCCGCACAGTTCGTATTAACCAACCTGATCTCCCGGTGGCTCAGCTTCAACTCCCCCTCCCATTCTGAATCCGAACTTTCTGTCCTGGGCATCCTCCATGGCCAGAGTGAGTCCCACCACAAATTTGAGGAGCAGCACCTCGTATTTCGCTTGGGTAGTTTACACCCCAGTGGTATGAACATTGACTTCTCCAATTTCAAGTAGTCCTTGCTTTCTCCCTCTTTCCCCTCCCCTTGCTAGCTCTCCCACAGCCCACTGTCTCTGCCTCTTCCTTTCTTCTCCCCCCCCCACCCCGTCCCCACAACAGTCAAAAGAAGGGTCTCGACCCGAAACGTCACCTATTCCTTCGCTCCATAGATGCTGCCTCACACGCTGAGTTTCTCCAGCATTTTTGTCTACCTTCTATTTGAAAATCAAAGTCAATGGTGTCGAAATTTTTTAGTAAGAATTTTCTACATTAAGTAGACAGTTTAAGATTTCAATAGCAATTGACAATAGACAATAGGTGCAGGAGTAGGCCCTTCGAGCCAGCACCGCAATTCAATGTGATCATGGCTGATCATTCCCAATCAGTACCCCGTTCCTGCCTACTTCCCATATCCCTTGACTCCGCTATCTTTAAGAGCCCTATCTAGCTCTCTCTTGAAAGCATCCAGAGAACCTGCCTCCACCGCCCTCTGAGGCAGAGAATTCCACAGACTGTGTGATATTTGTTTTAAAAAAAATATTTTAATATCAAAGTATGGTTTTGGAGTTAAGTGATTCTCTGCACTAATAAATAAGTGCTCTACCCGAACCAATGATATTATATGGCCGCATATAGAACTTCTGAATGAATTCTGCTCTCAGATTCACCTATAATGGGCCTCCCTGGTGACAAAATTGAGAATACCACCTCACAAAATGCATAATTGCAGGAGAGAATCAATTGTCTTCTTGTGAGATCCAATGTGCTTGTGTTTCAAAATGAAGCACCATCAGCCCTTCATGTCATGTCCAAGGATAATTATTTTTTAACATTATGTTTTTTCTGTTACTTTATTCTAGACATTGAGAAGATGCAAGTTGAAGCACATCCAAGCACTCTGGCAACTCCTCTCTTCAAGAAAATCCGAATGTTCACTTATTTTGAATAGGGTATGAATACATCAGCAATAATTTGTTTACTAGTTTGTGTGTGTGGTTAGTGTTATATACATCACGTTTATTACCCTTTCCTGTTCCTCAAAAAACAGCGAATGACTTCCTCCTTGAAATTCTATATTTCTTAATTTTCCATCAGGGTCTGGATTGGAAGTCCAAATATTTTTACCCATTAGCATTGAAAAATTGGCAACTAGTGAAATGGGATCACGTGGAATTACAGATGTTGTAATCTTGAGCACAATACAAAGTGCTAGAGGAGCTCGATGGGCCAGGCAGCATCTCTGGAGTACGTGGTGGATAGACGATGCTTTGGGAAGAAGGGTCCGGATCCAAAACATTGCCTTTCCATGTCCTCCAGAGATGCTGCCTGACCAGCTGAGTTTTTTTTGCTTAGTAAATGGCATGTTTGAGAGTTGAACAGGAATTTGCGAATGGTTTTTCTATATTTTTGCCAACAACATTCTTCTTGAAGAAAGAAGGAGTAGGCGTTGGTCAACACTTTAGAAGTCTGCTGGACAGGTTCCTGATGTGCTTGCTGTAGATAAATGGCATGGATTCAGGGTTCAGTGACTTTTTTTTAAATGGACTCCTGGATGCTTTGGGCCTTCCTGAGCATTTCCACTGCTCATCGATAAATGTGTCAGTGAATTTACATAATTCTAAATGGCTGCAGATATTTAATTATTCCTCTTATATAGTGAATCAGAGTTCACACTTGAAACTATGGGTGAAGCAGTCAACATTAATATAATGATGGTCATAAAACTGATAGATTATGGAGCAGCTTCATCTGCACAATAAGTAACAGTTATTAACAGTGATTCTCTATACGGTGTTTTTCTGCAGCGATTATGTCAATTGATTTAAATCTCAACTCTCTATCTTGTTTCAAAATATACCGAAAATATTATGTTGCATTGCATAAAGTCTAAGTGAGTTTTAATGGCATTCTAAGCCATAATTATTGCTTGCAGCATGACTGGCCTGAGGAAACCGTATTCTGGCTGTAATTTCCTCCAATAAATATCTCAAGAGCATAGTAGATTTTGCTAAATATTTTATATTTATAATTTTGTGTTTTTCATTTTAAGCTAACGTTTATGTCCTGATCCTTATTTCACATATTGTGAGATCATGAAAAATGAATTGTGAAATCTGCTAGTTACTTCCTGTTCTGTCTGTAAGAATTTTTCATTGAGATCAACTACTCAGCCAACTTAATGAACAGCACAGCAAGGATCTCCTTGAACTGGTGGCATTTACTGTCTGAGAAACAGCAGCTCACACCATGTAGACCATGCAATCTTTTGAATTCAATTTGGTCACTGCAAAATCAATTTGTTTCTGTAGTCTTTGTTTATTATCATTATTATTATTATTATTATTATTATTATTATTATTAAACTTTATTTCAGACTCGAGGTCCAGACAAGAGATGATATTACATAAAATACATTGCATATAAAAACACCATAAAATACATATAAAAGCTTAGTAAATTACTTATAAGAGCATCATAAATTACATACAAAAACACAATACAAGATTTAAAATCCAGAATAAAAAGAAAGATCAGTGTCTTACAACGAGACAACTATACCAATGTCTCCACAACTGGGATTGGTAGTTTAGTTTAGAGATAAAGTGTGTAAACAAACCCTTCGTCCTGCTGAGCCCACGCCGACCAGTGATCACCTGTACAGTCGTTCTAACCATCACACTAGGGACAATTTATAGAAGCCAATTAACCTACAAGTCTTTGGAATGTGGGGGGAAACCGCAGCTCACGGAGAAAACCCCCACGGTCACAGGGAGAATGTACAAACTCTGTGAAGACAGCACCCTTAGTCAGGATTGAACCCGGGTCTCTGGCACTGGAAGGCAGCAACTCTATCACTGTGCCACTCTATCGCGATTGAGAGATACATTTTTTGTTCAGTTGCAAATAACTATTCTGGACTAAGCTGGAGTACAGACAGATGCTCGATGGCTGTGGTAGGGGTTACACCTCCTACAAGGTGAAACTGGGTAGCATAAGTGGCAATGACACATCACTTCTGGATGAGCTCAATGCATTTTATGCATGCTTTGAAAGGAAGAACAATGATACATCTCTACATCAGCATACAGGAGATAGATAGAACACCCTGGTTGAATGCTGCCGCAACACTAACCTCTCACTCAGATGATGTGATAGATAGGAATTCCTTACTCAATAGTGTGATAGATAGGAATTCCTTTTAAGGAGAGAAGAGAATATGCCCCGACTTTCATGCTGCAGGTTGCTGACATTCTACTGCAGGTAATCAATCATAAAAGGTGTAAATTTATTATTTGACTGGTGACAGAGTCATGGGCCAGAGTTTGTTTGCGCTATTAATTATTTAGCACGTAAATATGTATGTTATAGTACATATTATGAAAATGAATGTTATTCATGTTTATTCAAATATTACATGGTGACTACATTTAAATGTTGGTGCCTGTTGATTTTCTCAGAAGGAGAAATCTTTCCTGCGAACAGAGTGAAAAAGTAAACTATATTTTTCATTTTTTTCCTTGTGTATGTTTCCAGGATCCTTTCTCAGGGATTAAAAATGAATATAAAGAGCACCTCAGTGAGGAAGTAAAGAAACAATTACGCCCCTTCTTTGTCCAAGCAAGTGTTGATACTTTCATACTGGAATTGCACGAGTTGCTGACTCTGAAATGTAAAAACGTTCAATCACCAGACTCTTTCAACCCAACTTGGAGGTAAGAGTACTTGTTATATGACACGCTCGCATACAACCACATCCTGCCAAACTCTTGTTTAGTAGGTTCGTTTTTTAATGCCCAGCCTTGCCTCTCTGCTACAGTCCTACAATCCACTCACTTTGTATTTGGTCAATGGACAGATGTGTCGCTGGTTCAGCGAGCATTTACTGTCCATCCCTAACTGACCCTGTGGAGCATCCTGGACCATGATAATATGCCAGATAATGAAAGGTCATGCAACATTAATAGACATCTCGAGAGTAGATGATGGGGCAATTCCCCTTGATGAAGAGGAGTTGCAGTGGGTACATATCAAATAAATGAGAAGAGAAATAACAATGACATGAGCAAATGTTTTTTTTAATGCAGATCGTAGTTTGAGCTTGGAATACATTGAGGGTAAATATGGTGGGCAGGTTTAGTTGTGGCCATCCAGAGAGAAATGAATAAATATATGGTCAAGAGGTAACTTAGAAGGTTGTGGAGAAACGATAGAGGGGTGAAACTCCAAAGTTGTTGATGTAACGAGAGTGGAGGATTTAAGTTATAAGGAGAGGCAGGATGAGACTATGAGGAGGCTAAGGGCAGAGGCAGAGACTATGAGGAGGCTAAGGGGTGATCTCTACAGAAGTTTATTAAATCATGTGGAACAGGGAGAAAGTGAAAGGCCACAGTTTATTTTCCCCTAGTGTCGGCCAGTGTAAAATGAGAGGGCAGAGTTTTAAGGTGAGAGGGGAAAGATTCAAAAGTCATCCCAGGGGCAACATCTTCCACAGAGGGTGGTGTATATAAGGAATGAGGTGGTTGCAATTACAATATTTAAAAGATACTTTGACAGGTACATGAAAGGAAATGTTTGGCGGGATATGGACCAGGCACAGGCAACTGAGACTAGTTTAGTTAGACAACTTGGTCGGCGTGCACAATTTGGGCTAAAATGCCAGTTTCTATGCTTTTTAACTCCATGACTGTGATACAGATGAGGCAAGTTTTTTCTCAGTATCAGGAATCTTCAGAACTCTCTTCCTCAAAGATCAGTGGAAGCAGAATTTCTGGCATGGTCTTGATAATCCAAGTCACAAAAGTTTGAAATGATGATGGAGAGAATGGTTTTAAAAAAGGTTTTGATAATTGATGAGGAGAAAGAAATGAGGATCCTCTGTTTGTATAATGCTTTAGAAAAAATACAACTATGACAATAACTCTGCTTGCTATTCCAGTCTGAAAATGTCGCTAGGATCTTTTATGGATGTGAAGGAAGTGGACAATCTGCCAGAACTTGAAGACATTTTCCCAGAAACAATTTTGATGTCACAGAGTGTGGAAACCTGGAAAGCAGCCGTGGCTTTCAAACGGGAACAGTTACAGTTTACAAGATAAATCTTAAGAGCTAAAAGCTTTGTCTCTCAGTAATGATAGTTTAACTCTACTTTTTTTAAATGGGACCATTTGAAAAAGGGAGGTACTTTCTGGAGACATTGTAATCTACATATCAATGAAGTAATGATTTACAGAGTACTGCCAGATGTAACCTGATTTACCTGGAGGGTTTTAGATGTTTACAGAAAACAAATTATGATAGTTATTGCTTACCTCTGTGCCTTAATGTGCTATATTGATCAACCACTATAGCCCATCAAGAAATTACTTTTTACTCTGCACTGCATAAACATTTTTATAAATATGAATGTTTTTATATATTTTTGATGCCATGATGAAAATAATGCAAAATTTCATCCATTTGTTGCACTGCCTTTCTGCCGACCAAAACAAGCTGCTTAAAAAATCTAAAATGTAATTAATTTGAATAAGACGTGTTTATTTTGTTCACAAAATTTACTGTTTTTCAATGTTTGTGTATCATTTACTTGATGTAAGTTTCAACTGAACTTGAATGTAACCTGAATTAAAAAAATCATACAACATTCAACAGCGGCAAGCTATTTGAAAAGAAGACATTATCAAGTCATAGTGGAAGCATCGTTTGAAAATCGGGAAAATCTGTGATAGAGTGGATAACAGGAGAAACTGTGTACAAGTAGCGATTGTGCAAAAGTGGAGTGAATAATAATTAGTAGGTATGGTAAAGGTATAATTTGGAAATTACCAAAAAAAAGAGGAAATAATAATGATGTAAGGCTGGCATGGCAGATTACTGAAAATTGTTGAATTCAATGTAGCGGCTGGAAAATCTTTACAATGTGCCTGTACGGAAGCAAAGGTGCGGTTCTTTGAAATAAATGTTGATATGGTGTAGGAAGCCAAAAGCAGACAGTCCAGAGGGGGGCTGAAATAGAATGGCAGATGCTGAAAGCTCCGTCATTGGCAGACTGAACAGTCATCTCCTGCAAACTTGTAACTCAACCTGTATGTGGTCTCCCCATGAGAACAATTAAGACCCTCAAAGAGGACATGTTTTAGATATAGAGCCGGTGCATGCCAATGAAGGAAAGAAACATGGAGGGCAAGAGCTTCCTGGAAACCCATTCCTGGAATGTAGCTACAGAAAAGACATGAGGTTCATAATAAGAAAACCAAGCTGAATAAAGAAGGTGCAGAAGAGAATAGTTACAGCACTCTCAGCTAAAATGCCACAAATACGTAACTGTTATGTGTTTACCATATTATGTTTAATTAAGTTGATGAAATTAGTATCTTAAGGGAGTTTTTTTGTTTGAGTTAGGATGAGATATGGCAAGACAGGTCATTGGATGGATTAGTTTAGTATAGAGGTACACCGTGGAAACAGGCCCTTCAGTTCACCATGTCCATGCCGACCAGTGATCACCCTTACACTAGTTCTATCCTACACACTAGGGGCAATTTACAGAAGCTAATTAACCAACAAACTTGCTTGTCTTTGGAATGTGGGAGGAAACAGGAGTATCCAAAGAAAGCCCACGCGGTCACAGGGAGAACATACAAACATCGTGCTGACGGCAGCCGTAGTCAGGATTGAACCTGGGTTTCTGTTGCTGTAAGGCAGCAACTCTACCACTGTGCTACCCCCTGGACATGCTCCTTTACCATGTAGGAGGTAATGGATGTTTCCAATCTATCTTGAAAATCGTGTGCAGTATCACTAGCTACAACTGCTTAAGCTCAAGATTTCAGAGTTGAAACAGTGGTTGGATCTGCTGTGGCACATTCACAAAGCCAAGAACTTAATGGAGAGCAGGTTTAGGAAGTGGTTTTCTTGCTGCTAAGCTGTCATTTTGCCTGTCCACATCTTCCAGAAATCTTGCCTGACCCACTATGTCACTCCAGGACTTTGTGTTTGTTTTTTGTAAACCAGCATATGAAATTCATTGTTTCTCGAATATGACAGAGATGACTGATTCAAGGGGAATTAAAAGGAATAATGTTTCATACAGCATAGAAGCAGGCCCTTTTGTCCAACTTGTCATGCTGACCAAGATGCCCCATCTACACTAGTCCCACCTGACCAACTTACTTTGAAAATAGACTCAAAGTGAAGGATAGATGACGTTTTGAGTCGGGACCCTTCAGTGTGCAGAAGTGTCACCCGAAATGTCACCCTTCCGTTTTCTCCAGAGATGCTGCCTGACCCGCTGAGTTACTCCAACACTTTGTGTCTATCTTTGGTATAAACCAACACGGTGACATCGCGGTAAAGTTGCTGTCTTACAGCACCATAGACCCGGGTTCGATCTTGGCTCCAGATGCTTGTCTTCACAGAGTTTGTACATTCTCCCCATGACCTGGTGGGGACTTTGGTTTCATCCCACACTCCAAACACGTAGGTTAATTGGCTTGGTATAAATGTAAAAATTCATTCAATATTATCCGCCGTGTAGGATAGTGTTACTGAAAGTGGATCACTGGTTGGTGCGGACTCGGTGGGCCGAAATGCCTGTTTCCAGGCTGTATCTCTGAACTAAACTAGCAGTTCCTTGTTTCTACTTGCTTTGAAAATGTTCATTTGATTTTTGTCGTCAATAAGCACACTTTTAATTAAAAGATGTTTAAATATTCTTCATGCCCTTCCACCATTGCATGCCGAGATGCATTGGTTTGCAGTGATTTTTTCAAGGCACAGTTGTAAGGAAAGCATCATATATGTTCATGCATTAAGAGTTGCAACAATCCAACCTCTCTGGTCGGGGTCAAAGATAATCTTTGGTCGGGGTTACGTGGTGGCGCATGCGCGCGGGCGTTGCGGACTTGGGAGAAGCAGGGTCGATGCTGGCGACGCGGGAGGGTGAGGACGGGCGGCAGCAGCTGCGGCAATGGGAGAGGTACAGCCCCCCTCACCCGCTTTCCCTTTCTGCACCACGACAAACGAAGCAAGAGATAGACATAAAAAGCTGGAGTAACTCAGCGGGAGAGGACTCGCCCACATCCACACCGAGCCGCACAGCTCCCAGCAGTGGGCGGTTTGCGCTGTCAGGAGGCGGTGAGCAGGGCCTTCGGTCGCAGCCGCCTCTGGGGCCGCTGGAGGACTGGACTGTGGACTACAAATCCCAGAATGCTGTGCGGCAGGCAGTCCTGCCCAGTCACGTGGCTGGGGCTGGCACTGAGTAACGTAAAGGAGATCATGTGATACTGCAGCATCAGCAGCTCTCCTCTTTTTCAAAAAGGGAAAGCTATGGAGCACCCTACACTGTGTAGGAAGATTAGATTAGATTAGATTATTTAATGACCACACAGTCAAGGTGGTGGAATTTAGGTTCAGTACAGGATGTTACAAGGTAGGCTGATTCCCGTCAAACATAACATAAAACACAACATCATACAATATACATTACATGCATGGGGAGGATATGTGCTGTTGTCATAGTGTGTTCAGAATTCGGATTGCGTGTGGGTAAGAACTGTTTTTAAATCGAGAGTTCTTGGCGGGCAGTGAGCTGTAGCGCCTTCCTGATGGCAGCAGGTGGAAGATGTGGTGAGCTGGGTGGGAGGGATCAGAGATGATTTTCTTCACCCTTGACACGGACCGTTTGTGATGGAGTGATTCTATTGATGGAAGGGGAGTGCTGATGATTTTGGATGCTTTGTTAACTATGCGCTGTAATTTATTACGTGAGTGAGTGTCTAAACTGCTGAACCAGACTGTAATTGATGAAGTGAGCATGCTTTGGATGATGGCTGTGTAGAATCGGATTAGGAGGTGTTTCCTTACTCTAAACTTCTTGAGCTGGCGGAGGAAGAAGAGTCTTTGGTTGGCTTTTTTGTAGATGTGATTTGAATTGATTTTCCATTTGAGGTTATTGCTTATGTGAGTGCCAAGAAATTTGAATGAGTCAGTGGTGGATATGGGTTCGCCTGAGATGAGTAGGGGGGTCTTGGGTTGTGCCTTACGTCTGAGATCAATGATGAGTTTGTGTGTTTTTGATGTGTTGAGTAAGAGGTTATTATCTGTGCACCAAGTGACTGCTTTGTGTGCAGGAACTGCAGATGCTGGTTTACATCTTAGATAGACACAAAATGGAAGGAATACTTTATTGTCACATGTGACTAAGCACAGTGAAATTCTTTGCTTGCATTCTTTTACAATGTATACAAATAGCAGCCACCTACGGCGCTGACAAAGTTACAAAGCAAGCCAGCGCCTTTTGTCCCCCACCCCCCAACAGTTCCCCCACGCCGGGTCCCCATTGTCCTTTGCCTCCCATTGCCCATTGTTCTCCCCCACCTCCCTCACAGCGGTCCCTCCACTATTCTCCCCCCCTACCTCCCTCACAGCGGTCCCTCCACGCCGGGTCCTCCATTGTCCTTTGCCCCCCAACCCCCCATTGTCCATTGTCCTCCCCCCCCACAAACTCCCTCCACGCCAGGTCCTCCATTGTTCTTCCCCTCCGACCTCACGGTGGTCCTGAGTTGCAGCGGACTGAGTCGGGAGAGGAAGACCCAGAGATAAAGAAGGATGAGGATGAAGGAAAATGTAGAATCCTTGATCTAGGTCTCAACCTGAAACATCACCTATTCCTTTTCTCCAGAGATGCTGCCTGACCCTCAGAGTTACTCCAGCATTTTGAGTTTATCCCAGACTACAGCACAGCAACAGCACGTCTATGCTGACCACCTTCCTGGTCTAACTAATCCCAATCTGAAGAAGAGTCCTAACCTGAAATGTCGTCTGCCCATTTGCTCCACAGATGCTGCCTGACCCACTGAGTTCCTCCAACACTTTGTGTTTTACACAAGATTCCAGCATCTGTAGTCTCATATGTTTTTAACTAATCCGAGATCCCATCTGCCTGCACGTGGTCTACTTCCCTCCATTCCCTCTATGCTCTTGTTTTGGGTTTAATGTCTCTTAAACAATGTTATCTTATCTGCTTTTATCACCTTCTCTGAAAGGTTTTGTTGTGTACTAACCAGTCACCGGAAAAACAAAACATGATTACAATTAGGCCATTTGCAGCGTATGGACACATAGGGAATAACATTCAGTTCAGTTTTGTGATACAATGAGGAAACAGGCCCTTCGGCCCACCGAGACCGCGCCGACCACTGATCCCGCACACTAACTCTATCCTACTCACTAGGGACAATTTATAATCTTTACAGAGGATACCTAACTTACGAACCTATAAGTCTTTGGAGGAAAGCAGAGATCCTGGAGGAAACCCACACAGGTCACGGGGAGAACGTACAAGCTCCGTACAGACTGCACCCGTAGTCAGGATTGAACCCGAGTGTCTGGTGCTATGAAGCAGCAGCTCTACCGCTGTGCCACCGTGCACCATTGAAAGAGCAGATTAAAGGATTAGCATGTCAACAGTGCCTGCTGTCACTCCCAGACCAAGTGGACAACTCTGTGCAAGTTTAGTGCAAGATAAAGCCAGTAAAGTCCGATTGAAGATAGTCTGAGGGTCACCAATGAGGTAGATCGTAATTCATGACTGCTCTCTTGTGGTTGGATGAATTAGTTACCTGATATCAGCTGGGATGAAAATGTCCCTGAATCTGGAGGTGTGCATTTTCACACTTAGATACCTTTAGGGAGAGGGGAGAAGAGGGATTGGCCAGGGCACGACTCGTCCTTAATTATGCTGCTGGCCTTGCCGAGGCAGCATGTGGTATAAATGGAGTCAATGGAAGGGAGGTTGGTTTGTGTGATGGTCTGGGCTGCGTCCACAATTCGCTATAATTGCGATCTTGGATGGAGCTCAAGATGGCGCCTGCCTGCGGCGACTTTTGCGAAGCTCCGGAACCTAAAAGGCTTAGATACAACTTCAATCAACTCACCTGGATCAGGAAAACGGCAGAAAACGGTGCAGTTTCAGACAAGCTGCTTGAGCACCTCAAGGCTCTCGCAATTTCGCGAGCTCCCGCAGCTGCGGGAGCCCCGGACTTTAAAATTTCCCACACTGGCTGTAAAACTCCCGACCCGACTGTGGATCACAGGTACTGTACCTTGAAACCCCGAGATGACCTCCAGAGCCGACGGGCTGGATCTTCCAGGATAAATGAAGCTGGAGCTGCAGCTGCCGACTTTGAAGGAGCTGGAGCTGCCGTCTGTGAGGGAATCCCCGTTCCAGCGCAGGTCCGCAGAACCAGCAGGTACAGTAAACACTACCTGGAAACAAAGGGGAAGCCTCCATTGTGTCCGGAAACGTGGCCGACGGGCAGGACTTCAGGTCAGAATGAAGCGCAGGGGACTTCGGCCCCCTCTCCCTACTATACTACTGGCCAATGTACAGTCCCTTGAAAACAAAGTGGAGGACTTAAGGGCAAGGCTGCTTTATCAAAGGGAGCTGAGGGAATGCTCTGTGTTCTGTTTCACAGAGACATGGCTCACCCCCAGCTCCCCAGACTCAGCGGTCCAGCCTAAAGGGTTCTCCATCCACCGTATGGACCGTACGCAGGCATCTGGGAAAGGGAGAGGAGGGGGCGTCTGCCTCATGGTCAACTCTGCGTGGTGCTCAGACGTGGCAGTCCTGTCCAACTCCTGCTCTCCACACCTCGAACATCTGGCGGTGAAGTGCCGTCCCTTCTACCTCCCAAGAGAATTCACCTCCATCATCCTGACCGCGGTCTACATCCCACCCCAGGCAGACGTCCATCTGGCACTGGAGGAGCTGCACGCCGTGGTCAACAAACAACAGACGTCTTACCCCGAGGCATTTACCACCATTGCTGGGGACTTCAATAAGGCAAACCTAAAGAAATCACTCCCTAACTTCCACCAACATGTCTCCTGCTGCACCAGAGGACCAAACACCCTCGACCATTGCTACACCACCATCAAGAATGCCTATCGCTCTATCCCTCACCCTCATTTTGGTAAATCCGACCATACCGCGGTGCTGCTTCTTCCTGCCTACAGGAAGCAATTAAAGAGCGCACCCCCAAAGGTGAGGACAGTACAGAGCTGGTCGGGGGGGGCAGAGGAATAACTCCAGGACTGTTTGGAGTCTGTAGACTGGGAAATGTTCAAGGACTCGGCAACGGACTTGAACGAATACTCCTCAGTCGTTACAGACTTCATTAAGAATTGTGTGGAGGACTGCATCCCCATCAAAACCTTCCGAATGTTTCCCAATCAGAAACCTTGGATGAAGATGTTCGGCAGCTGTGGCGGGGGCTGAATGCAATCACCTCCTACAAGGCGAGACCAGGAGGCAGCTCGAATGTCGGCGAAACATCACTCCCTGACAAGCTCAATACGTTTTACACATGCTTTGATCGGGAGAATACTGATGTGCCTTCCCGAGCCCCCATTCGCTGTGATGGTACAGGTTCATCTTTTATCCGAAATTCCGAAAACCGAAAAGCTCTGAAAACCGAACATTTTTAACTGCCGGGATCGAGGCGCAAACTCGCAACCTTACGGCCACGAGCCGAGCACTCGTGGCCGCAAAATGTTAAAATCTACGCTAAAAATCTTCCATTCCGAAATCCGAAAAATTCCGAAATCCGAAAAGTGTCTGGTCCCAAGGTTTTCGGATAAGAGATTGTGAACCTGTATTTTAGTCTCAGTCACAGAGGCCGACGTCAGGAAATCTTTCAGAGGGGTGAACCCCCGAAAAGCACCTGGACCTGATGGTATACCCGGTCGTGTTCTAAAAACCTGTGCGGACCAACTGGCTGGAGTTTTTACGGACATTTTCAACCTGTCACTACTGAGGTCTGAGGTCCCCACCTGCTTCAAAAGGGCATCAATTATACCAGTGCCCAAGAAGAGTAAGGTGACGTGCTTCAAAGACTACCGACCTGTGGCACTAACGCCTGTGGTGATGAAGTGCTTCGAGAGTTTGGTCATGGCGAAAATCCACTCCTACCTCGACAAAAACCTGGACCCACTGCAGTTTGCTTACCGCCACAACAGATCAACGGTGGATGTGATCTCGCTGGCTATCCACTCCACTCTGGACCACTTGGACAACAAAAACTCATATGTCAGGCTGTTATTCATCGATTACAGCTCGGCATTTAATACTATCATCCCCTCCAAGCTGGTCACCAAACTTGCAGAACTGGGTCTCTGCGCATCCCTCTGCAATTGGATCCTCGACTTCCTCATCCACAGACCACAGTCTGTTCGTATTGGTGGAAATGTGTCAGACTCGATAACAATCAGCACGGGAGCACCTCAAGGCTGCGTGCTCAGCCCCCTGCTGTACTCACTCTATACTCATGACTGCCTAGCCGGTCATAGTGCGAACTCCATCATCAAGTTCGCTGACGACACCACTGTTGTGGGACGTGTCACTGATGGGGATGAGTCCGAGTATAGAAGAGAGATTGAGTAACTGTCCATATGGTGCCAGCACAATAACCTGGCCCTCAACACCAGCAAAACCAAAGAACTGATTGTGGATTTTGGAAGGAGTAGGATGGGGACCCACAGTCCCGTTTATATCAACGGGTCAGTGGTTGAAAGGGTCAAGAGCTTCAAATTCCTGGGCGTGCACATCTCTGAAGATCTTTCCTGGTCCGAGAACACTGATGCAATTATCAAGAAAGCACATCAGCGCCTCTAATTCCTGAGAAGCTTACGGCGAGTCGGTTTGTCAAGGAGGACTCTCTCTAACTTCTACAGGTGCACAGTAGAGAGCATGCTGACCGGTTGCATCGTGGCTTGGTTAGGCAATTTGAGCGCCCTGGAGAGGAAGAATCTACAAAAGTAGTAAACACTGCCCAATCCATCATCGGCTCTGACCTTCCTTCCATCGAGGGGATTTATCGAAGTCGCTGCCTCAAAAAAGCTGGCAGTATCATTAAAGACCCACACCATCCTGGCCACACACTCATCTCCCTGCTACCTTCAGGTAGAAGGTACAGGAGCCTGAAGACTGCAACAACCAGGTTCAGGAACAGCTACTTCCCCACAGCCATCAGGCTATTAAACCTGACTCGGCCAAAACTCTGAACATTAATAACCCATTATTTGCACTTTATCAGTTTATTTATTCATGTGTTTTGTAGTCAATGCCTATTATATTCTGTGTGCTGAAGCAAAGCAAGAATTTCATTGTCCTATCAGGGACACATGACAATAAACTTGAACTTGAACTTGAACAAAACCAAGCTGTGATGCATCCTGATAAAATGCTTTCTATGGCACCTCTGTCGAAGTTGGTGAAAACTGTTGTGGACATGCCGAACTTCCTAAGTCTTGGATCTTTATGTTAATTTGTGCGGTCTCCCCGGCATTCCTGTGGGGGTTTTCCCCCCTGAAATTTGGATTGAAATATTTTGATGTAGCGTGATTGATTCTTCTTTTATTTCGTCCACAAAATATTTTCCTGTTCTCAATACAATACAATACAATTTATTTGTTGTCATTTGAACCCAGAGGTTCAAACAAAATTTGGTTTCTGCAGTCATACAAACAAGAAGAAGAACCAAGACAAAACACAATTTACACAAACATCCATCACAGTGAATCTCCTCCTCACTGTGATGGAAGGCAAAGCCTTATCTCTCCCCTGCACTCCTCGTTCTCCTCCCGATGTCAGAGTCAAAGCCCCCGGCGGGCGATGGTAAATAAGTCCCGCGGCAATTATAAAGCCGCGCCGGGTGATGCAAGACCTTGCTCCGGGTCTTGGTGTTGGAGCCCCCGGCGTGCGCTAACAAGTCCCGCGGCCATTTAAAGCCGCGCCGGGTGATGTAGGGCCACGCTCCAGGCCATCCTCAACCCCGCAACTCGGGCGGGAGAAGTCGCCGTTGCGGAAGCCCCGAAAAGCGGTCTCCCAGCAGGGACCCGCGGGCTCCCGGTGTCACCGTCCACCGGGCCGGCGGTTGGAGCCTACGAATCTCCTGGGTCGGGCCGCAGCAGCTCGCCAGCACAGCTCCTCCCGCTCCAAACTCGGCCAGCTCCGCGATGGTGGGTAAGTCCGCAGCTCCGCGACTGGAGCCCCAGGTCGTTCCGGTTGGAAGCCGCTCCACGGTGCTAGGCCCCAACGACAACGGAGACCCGACAGAGAAAAGGTTGGGTTCTCCGTGCAGAGGAAACATTTTAAAAGTTTCCCCACCCCACCCCCCACCCCCCGCCCCCCACACACTTACCCAGTTTTAAAAATAAAATAAAAACTACATTCAAACGAGACAAAAATAAAAAAAGACAGACGGACTGCAGAGGCCGCTGCGACATGAGTCGCGTCGCCCACCCGGAAGTTTCTCTCAGGAGAAACAATATTCATTTAGTGGTGGAACAGTGGTTAAACTACCAGAGTATTGATATAAGAGGTAGACAAAAGTGCTGGAGAAACTCAGCGGGTGCAGCAGCATCTATGGAGCGAACAAAATAGGCAACGTTTCGGGCCGAAATCCTTGATATAAGAGCTTGAGTAACAATCCAGAAAACTGAATTCAAATTCTACATAAGACTTGTGGAATTTAAATTCAGTAAATAATCTGCAATTTTGGGGAAGAGATAAAATAACTAGTCTTGACCAGAGAAATAAAGTTTGAAAGTTTAAACTTATTTACTAAAATCCTTTTGGGGGAGAAAATCTGCCACCCTTAACCGGTCTGGATTATATATGACTCTAGCCCCACCACATGGTCAATCAACTACTCACAGCACCACATGGTCAATCAACTACTTCCTTCGCTCCATAGATGCTGCAGCACCCGCTGAGTTTCTCCAGCATTTTTGTGTACCAACTACTCACTGAAGTGGCCTTGTGCACCACTCAGCCTTTGGAAGATCAAGAATGAGTCTGGACCTATCTGGCTGTTGGGAAAATCTGACCATGCCAGTGAACCCCAGATCCTAAATAAGTTACCACAACAGAAAGCTTTAGCTCGGCCAAATTTTAATTGGGTTAATAATTGCCACTTGGCAACATGAAATCACACTAGAGTTAAATAACCAGCTCCTTTTAGTATCTAGTTCTCAGTCATAGATTAAGCTAACAAATTAGATGTGGAGGAAGGAACTGCAGATGCTGGTTTACACTGAAGTTTGACACAAAATGCTGGAGTAACTCAGAGGGACAGGCAGCATCGCTGGAGAGAAGGAATGGGTGACGTTTCAGGTCGAGAGGAGACCCTTCTTCAGACTGGAGAAGGGTTTCGACCTGAAACATCACCCATTCCCTCTCCAGAGATGCTGCCTGTCCCGCTGAGTTACTCCAGCATTTTTAGTCTAACAAATTAGATTAGTGGGTATTACAATGAAAAACGAGTTTAAATTTAGGAAAATACTATGGGTTGCCTCTTAAATGCCCTCAGTTAACCTTGCAGAGATCCCTACACAAATGTTTGTGAATTGCTGTGTGAGTAGGGCAACCTGTCACTCGGGAGTTGAGGTCAATTTACTTAAGAGGTCAATATGGGATCCATGTAAAATGCCACAGGTAGGACATTGCTTCTTGATGAGGCAGGGGTGGATAGTATGTTCTTTTTCTGTTGAGCTTTTGTATTCCTACAATCTTACTTAATCCCAGTTGCACTTTCTATATCATGATCATAAGGAATAAGTGTCGAATTAGGCCATTCGGCCCATCAAGTCTACTCCGCCATTCAATCATGGCTGATCTATCTCTCCCTCCTAACCCCATTCTCCTGCCTTCTCCCCATAACCCCTGACACCCGTATTAATCAAGAATCTATCTGCCAAAAATAAGCAGATACGATACTGGCTTTTAAGATGCTTTTGGATAGCCACATGGTATGCAGGGAATGGAGCGATATGCTTCAAGTGCAGGCAGGTGAGTTTAGTTGATCATGTCATCATGTTTGGAACAGATATTATGGGCCGAATGTCCTGTTCCTGTGCTGCACTATTCTATGTTTAAGAAGGAACTGCAGACGCTGCTTTAAACCGAAGATAGACACAAAAAGCTGGAGTAACTGCGAGACAGGCAGCATCTCTGGAGAGAAGGAATGGGTGACGTTTTGGGTTGGGGCCCTTCTTCAGATGTCTAAAGAAGGGTCTCGACCCGAAACGTTACCCATTCCTTCTCTCCAGAGATGCTGCCTGTCCCGCAGAGTTACTCCAGCTTTTTGTGTCTATCTGCACTATTCTATGTTCTATTAAGTCCAGCATTTATTGTCTATCCCAAGAACTGAATGGCTTGTTTGGCTGTTTCAGAGGCAGTTAAAAGTCAACCACAGTTGCTGCATGTGTATTGGTAAAACAAAATGAATGAAGGCTACTTTTCCAAGTGTATAATGAGAATAATTTGTATGATACCTGAGCCTGATTAAAAATGAGCCAAAATTCAAGCATTGTCACAAGGACTTTTCTAGTCAGTGTCAGCAATGTCTCACTATTTTGACTAGTTCTAAATGCTTAATGCTTGATTAAATTAATTATCGTCATTCTAGCTAATGGTCATTGGTAAAACTAACAATTATTTACTGTGTGGCTTTGCTGCTTAAATACTGATTTTGACTTTCTTCTGACAGCCAGCAGGTGGAACTGAAAAAGCAGATGGTTGACCATAATACCGAGGACTGGCAGAGCAATGAAGACTTTGCAGGGTTGGAGCGGGTCGGAGGGGTGGATTTATCCTTCATCAAAGAAGATGAGGTCAATGCTTGTGCTTCATTAGTGGTTCTCAGTTATCCTGATCTCGAGGTAAAATAAAACATTAAACCTGAAAAGATTGTAATTGCTTCAAGTACAAACTTTTGCCAAAACCGGTCCTGTTCACTGTTGTAACAGCGATCTGCGTCACTTCAGGAACCAGATAAATACGGCACTCAAAAAACGCTGCAAATAGACCAAAAGCTGGAGTAACTCAGCTACCGAAGGAAGGGTCTTGACCCGAAGCGTTGCCCATTCCTTCTCTCCAGAGATGCTGCCTGACCCGCTGAGTTACTACAGCTTTTTGTCTATCTTCGGTTTAAACAAGCATCTGTAGTTCCTTCGTGCTCAAAATATGCTGATTGCTTGTGGTGTCTTTACCACGCTCCAGATTATGTGGTAAAAATGGAATGTGACAGAGGTTTAAGGTGAGAGGGGAAATACTTAAGTATAGTCTGAGGGTCAACCTTTTCACTCAGAGCGTGGTGGGTATATGGAACGAGCTACCAGAGGAGGTTGTTGAGGCAGGTCCTATAACAATATTTTAAATACTTTTTTTCACAGCTGCAGGTATAGAGAAATATTTTAACATTGTGAACGTCCCAATGCCCTTCACAAGAGGAGAAGCAGATGGCGAAAATTGATGGGAAGGGTCAGGATAAAGCTGAGAAAGCAAATGGGGAAAGTAAGAAATGACTAACATGAAGAAAAGGAGACACAAGGATCTGCAGATGTTGGAATCTTGAGTAAAATACAAAGTGCTGGAGTAACTCAGAGGATCAGGCAGCATATGTGGAGAACATAAAACCTTTCACCTTAAACCTATGTCACGTTCAATTTTTAACCACTCTTGTGTTTTGGGACACCATAAGCAATCTGGGAACCCCTTCCCAGTTCTCCCACCAGTCATACTGTCTCCGACTACATTCTATCTTTGTCCCGCCCCCTCCCCTGACATCAGTCTGAAGAAGGGTCTCGACCCAAAACGTTGCCCATTCCTTCTCTCCAGAGATGCTGCCTGTCCCACTGAGTTACTCCAGCATTTTGTGTCTACCTTCGATTTAAACCAGCATCTGCAGTTCTTTCTTACCATAAGCAATCAGCGCATTATGAGTGCCTTACTGATCTGGTTCCTCTATGTCGACAGCCTTAGGTGAAGTGAGTACATTTAGATGATCGCACTAATTAAGTGATAGTTTCACCAATGACCGTTAGCTAGAATCATTATCATGCCTCCTTGGTGTGTGGGGTTATGAGTGGTACAATATATGAAGATGTAAAAAGTCCTCCCTGAGTTTTAACAGTTGCACATTGAGCAGAGAAGCTTACATTTGCTTTTTAAACTGTGAAAACGTCCTATACATTGAACTTCCCAGCCGGAATTACAGCATTGGATATATTAACATTTAAATATTGAGCAGCTGAGACATTGATTTAAATGTCCTGCATTGTTTAATTTGTTGCAGCTACCTGTCATTGCTATCTGTTACTGTTAATATTCAGCCCATCAGATTCTTGCTGTGTAAGCAACCAAGATAACAACTAAAACATTTAGATTTACCTATTGACTTTGCAAACTTTCCTTATGGCTTGTCACTTGGAGTAGCAGATTGTCCTAATAAGACAATGAATGTTTCATGTAGAAGCAAGCAACAGCAGATGCTGGTTAATAGACAATGGACATGAAAAGTGTTGGAGCAACTCAGTGGGTCAGGCAGCATATCTGGAGAGCATGGATAGAATACATTTTAGGTCAAGACAGACCCTTCTTCATTTTGAAGGATCTCCTATTCATGTTCTCTTGAAATGCTGCCTGATCTGCTGAGTTCCTCCAGCATGTTGTGTCCTTTAATGAATGTTTTTTATATGAAATATTTAGAGTGATATTTTATCTCTGATAAGATTGAAATCAGTTTGAGCCAGGTTTCTTTACATCCAGAATAGACACAAAGTGCTGGAGTAACTCAGTGGGTCTGGCTGAGGGTCAAGGTCAGCGGGTTGGGATCCTTTTTTCAGACCCGAAATGTCGCCTATCCATGTCATGAGTAAAACACAAAGTGCTGGAGGAACTCAAATGGTCAGGCAGCATCTGTGGAGGATATGGAGCCTCAGTCAGAAGAAGGTCTTGACCTGAAAAGTCGCCTATCCATGTCCTCCAGATATGCTGTCGGACCTGCTGAGTTACTCCAGCACTTTGTGTCATTTTCAGTTCCTTGTGTCTACAACTTTACGTCCAGCATTGTCAATTAAATAATTGTTTAGCATTGTTAACTAAATAATCCTTGAGAAGCCACCAAAATAATGTGCTGAACCTGCTTGCATGGTGGAGAACTGTACGGTACATAAATTATATATGGACAATTAAAGATATCATTCAGTTTTTTCTTGTTGCGTCTCTTCATTACTTTTATCTTGCGTTCTTTTTTTGAAGACATTTCTAACGTTATTATTTCTTGTTGCATCTTCATTCCTTCTATGAAGCCAATAATATATGATGAAAAAGGAGAATTTTATCTATTGGAGATATTTATAAAATTCTAAAGATAATTTTATCCATTAACATATAATTAAAAAAAACATTGTGCTATCGTGTACCGATCTGGCTGTATTTTGGCAACTTCCTCCCGTGTCTTTTGTGCCCTTCTGCTCATAACTGCTTCTCGACGTCTCTTTGCGTTGTTCCTTGACCATCCTGCAACTCGATTGCTCCCATTTCTTTGCATGATGTAAAAAAAGAGAAAGATATTTATCGCAATGTAGATATTCATAAACTTGTAAAGACAATTTTATCTATTGTAGACATTTATAAACTTCTAAAGACAATTATATCTATCAATGCATTAACATATGATTAAAAAAGACATTACGCTATTATGTACCATTTTGGCAGCTTATTCTTGTGTCTCTTGTTCCCTGCGAACTTCCGTAATCTAGTGGCCACTAGGGGGCGCCGCATGAAGGTACCCCCTGCCTACAGTCTGTCTGTTTTTCGATCTTTTTTTAAGTTTTAGTCTGTTTAAAAAGTATGTGTTGGAGTATCTCTTAGTACTTTTATGTGGGGGAGGTGGGTAGGGTAAGGGGTAAACTGATTCCATCGCTTCCTGGCAAAGATGCGACTATCTTACGAGTCGCGTCCTCGCCCCCCTACCACCTTTCCAACAGATCCCACTTCATCTCTCTCCACAACCACACCTCTGCTACAGCCACAGTCACTCAAGGCGTTCCCCAAGGCTCCGTACTCGGCCACCCTCCTCTTCATCATCTACATCCTCCCCCTTGGTCAGATACTCCGCCACTTCAACCTGGACTTCCACTGTTACGCTGATGACACCCAGATCTACCTCGGCACCAAATCCCCCCCCAACCCCCCCCCCCCCCCTCTCCCATATCAACTCCTGTTTGTCAGCTATAAAAACCTGGATGCAACATAACTTCCTCAAACTCAACAGCGATAAGACAGAATTCCTCCTCATAGGCTCCAAAGCCACACTCAGCAAAATCAATAACCCCACTCTCACCATCGACGGCACCACTGTCTCCCCACCTCCCCAGGCCCGCAACCTTGGCGTGATCTTTGATTCCACCCTCTGCCTTAAGCCTCACATCCGCCATGTCATTAAAACCTCCTTCTTTCATCTCCGCAACATCGCCAAACTCAGACCCTCTCTCACACCTCCCGCTGCTGAAAGACTCATCCATGTCTTCATCTCCTCCCGACTGGACTAAAGGGTGACTGAAAACACGCACTTTCACACCCGTTAAAAACCGCGAAAACGGCCTGTTTCTGAGCTGTAAATTACTGTGCCAGTCGGGGTGACCGTGAGGCACAGCTACCTAACTTTACAGTCCAGAAGAAAGATAAAAACTAAGGTAAATTCAAGAGGGAGCTGAAGGTGCAAAAACAGCGGAAGTGCTCAGCGGAAATTTGCCGTGGAGATATAAAGTTCGAAATTATCGGGAATTATCGCGTTTGCTCGCTGCATTTCATCAAAAGTAAGGCATTATTGACTTTTTATCTTTATTCATTTGTTATATGAAAAGTTTTAAAAGTGAAAAATCCGTCAGTAAAATTGCAAAATCGCCCATGGTTCTCAGGTGGGTTTTAACATACAAAATGAAAACGCTTCTGAAGCTCCATTTACCATTTAAATAATCGTAAACTATCAATGCGTTTTGAAATAAATTTTACTCAGATGCAAGCTAAGGAATGGGATACTTGTCAGCTGTTAATTGGACAAAATCAGGACATTTTATTATTTGCCAAAATATATTTCTCAATGTTTCTTGTTTAAAGCCTGCACAATCACCCAAACTACTTATTTATTTATCATCTAATAACAGACAAGCCTGCAGCATGGAATGATGTCAACAATCCTGATTGGGCACCCACTGTGAGCATTGAGAAATATATTTTGGCAAATAATAAAATGTCCCGATTTTGTCCAATGAACAGCTGACAATTATCCCATTCCTTAGCTTGCATCTGAGTAAAATTTATTTCAAAACACATTGATAGTTTACGATTATTTAAATGGTAAATGGAGCTTCAGAAGCGTTTTCATTTTGCATGTTAAAACCCACCTGAGAACCATGGGCGATTTTGCAATTTTACTGACGGATTTTTCACTTTTAAAACTTTTCATATAACAAATGAATAAAGATAAAAAGTCAATAATGCCTTACTTTTGATGAAATGCAGCGAGCAAACACGATAATTCCCGATATTTTCGATCTTTATATCTCCACGGCAAATGTCTGCTGAGCACTTCCGCTGTTTTTGCACCTTCAGCTCCCTCTTGAATTTACCTTAGTTTTTATCTTTCTTCTGGACTGTAAAGTTAGGTAGCTGTGCCTCACGGTCACCCCGACTGGCACAGTAATTTACAGCTCAAAAACAGGCCGTTTTCGCGGTTTTTAACGGGTGTGAAAGTGCGTGTTTTCAGCATCACTAACATGTACCGGAAGTGACGCTGTACCCCAGTTAAATTTTGCGGTCACGTGGGTGAGGATCTACGCTCCAGTGACCTTTCGTGAAATCACCCTATTGCAACTCACTTCTCCTTGGCATCAGCTCCACCTACATCAACCGACTCCAACTGGTCCAGAACGCAGCCGCCCGACTCATCACCCACACCAAATCCTGGCATCACATCACTCCAGTCCTCAAACAACTTCACTGGCTTCCCATCTCCCACCGGATCACCTACAAAATCCTTATCCTCACCTACAAAGCCCTCCACCATCTGGCCCCCCCATATCTCACTGACCTCCTCTCCCCCTACCAACCCTCACGGTCCCTCAGATCCACATCAGCCGGTCTCCTCTCCATCCACAAGTCCAACCTCCGCAGTTTTGGGGACAGAGCCTTCTCCAGGGCAGCTCCCAGGCTCTGGAACTCCCTCCCCCAACTGATCTGCAATTCCGTGTCCCTCACCATCTTCCAGTCCCGCCTCAAGACCCATCTCTTCACCTCTGCCTATCCTTAGCCCCACGTCCCCCTCCCTTTTCATCTGTGCATTAATTGCCTCATATTGTGTTTTGTATTGAATTCTGTCTTTACTTTGTGTACTAGTCATGTGTCTACTATTTATTTCATTCCCCTCACATGTTTTTCCTCTACCTGCTAAATTTTTGTAAGGTGTCCTTGAGACTCTTGAAAGGCGCCCATAAATAAAATGTATTATTATTATTATTACCACCTGGATTGGCGCGGCCTTTCCTGCCGGGGACCGACCAGAGTTTCAGCGAAGGGGCAGCACTGGATTCATCGCGGAGCGGGCGATGCCTCACCTGGGATCGCCGTTTGAAGCTCCGAAGTGTTGGGCTTGCTGCTTCAACATCGTGGACAGTGATGGAAATGGTGGGGGGGGGATACGCAGGGGGACGGCGTTCCCCTACTTTTCAGCAAAGATTATAGAGGAGCTCTGCTATAAGATCTTTGCTTTTCAGTTTCCAGCAAAGACCCTAGAGCGGAGCTACCATGACCAGTTACTGAGCGATTTCACCCTCCTCCCGCCTTTACTACAAACAAATAAACACTTTCAGTTCCCCGGACGGGTGGAGGGGGGGACCCGAATGCTGCAAAAAACGTAATCTTTTTTTTTTGTGTGTTTTAAAACATTGCGGGACCAGTGTTTGTTTTTAGAAAGAAGGTCGACACAAAATGCTGGAGTTATTCAGCGGGACAGACAACATCTCTGGAGAGAAGGAATGGGTGGCGTTTCGGGCCTAGACCCTTCTTCAATTGTCGGGATCTCTCTCTCTCTCTCTCTCATACACATCCTGTGCGTGAATTCGCAGCTTTATCCTGCGCTACTTAAACCAAGGGTGAGCGAACGCGTGGACAGACGGACGAAAGCAACGATCATAGAGCAGAATAGATGACATTTCGGGTCGAGACCCTTCTTCAGACTGAGTCAGGGGAAAGAGGAACAGATATAGACGGTACTAATGACAAATGAATGGAAGATAAGCCTATATCTCTCGCTTCCCTTTCCCTTGACTGTCAGTCTGAAGAAGGGTCTCGACCCGAAATGTCACCTATTCCGCTCTATGATCGTTGCTTTCGTCCGTCTGTCTGCGTTCGCTCGCTCTTGGTGCCGGCGCTTCTCCTCAGACTCCACCAAACACACACACACAGCATGTCCGGCAGATCGGTGCAGGCCGCGACCAGGAGCAGGGCGAAGGATGACATCAAACAGGTCATGGCAGCTATCGAAAAAGTACGGAAATGGTAAGGGGGAAATTTATAAAAAAAACACCCGAAGGAAATATATGTTTAACAAAAAAAGGCGGCCAGCGATCGCTCTGTGTCCGTGTCGGATGGAGGTGGGGGGGAGGGGGGGGGATGGAGGTGGGGGGGAGGGGGGAGAGATGGCTTGATGGGTGCAGGATTTTCTGGAGCTCCTTCCAAATGGCAATATTTTGTATGTTCAAAGTTAATAATGAAGACTAGGCAGGAATATCAAAATGATCACCTGCAGCTGAGAAACAAAAAGATGATTTGTGCATGAAGAAGCCATGACCAAAGCAAAGATACTAGAGCGGAGACGGAAGCAGGTTACGGAAATGGTGCTGAAGTTTACCCATGACCTTACTACGGCTTTTTCGTCGAGTGGACTATCTTGCTCCGCGAAAGGATCTTTGGTTTCCAGTCTACATGAGATGGAGAGTGTGGAGGAAAGTGGCGCTGTAAGGGCAGTCCACGTCTTTCACCAGCTCATTGGAACTTTTCCAATTCCATAATGACTGTCTAAGAACTTAGCCCTCATCAGACCTGGCGTCTCTCCACCGTAAATAGAGTTCACCTCCTGGACGCTCAACTCGTAGACCACCCGCTCCTTCCTGAAGCGGATATCAAACAGCTGTAATCTGCTGGCGGGACTGTGGCGGAACGCGAACTCCCAGTCAAAGTAGCGAACGTGGTTGTTTACAATGTGGTATCTTGGTCCACGTGGCTCGAACTGGAGGGGGCCGTAGGTTTGAAACTTCTGGCGATGTCTCAGCAAGGCGTAGTTGGGATCCGAATCCATCCTTTGGATCTCTCTCGCTCTCTTTCACCCTCTCGCCTCGGCATTCCCGGAATCATTTGCCGTTTTGCAGGGCGACTGCATCTGCGGTTCCTTCTTGTTGTGGGGGGGGGGGGGGGGGGGGGGACGGACTCTGCCCCGTGACGGCTCCTGGTCCATTCCCTCTGCGGGTGCCGCCTTGCCCGCTGAGTTCCTCCAGCACTGTGTTTTTTGTTTGGCTCTGGAGTTGAAGGTGGACACAGGGGGACTGGGGTGGCTCAGCGGGATGGGCGGCGGCTCTGGGGAGTGGGTGGCGTTTCGGGTCGAGACCCTTCTGCAGACAATCACAAGTACTCTCACCGACGAGAGTTCAGTTCAGTCTGAAGAAGGGTCTTCTCTCCACAGTCGCTGCCTGTCCCGCAGAGTTACTCCAGATTTATGTCTACCTTCAGTTTGAAGAATTAAATAAAAAACACACCAGAGTGCTGGAGGATCTCAGCGGGTTAGGCAGCATCTGTGGAGGGAATGGATTAAGTTGTTTCGGGCCAGTGTTCTTCTTCAATAGGAAGGAACTGCAGATCAAAGATACTAGAGCGGATACTAGTATATTTGCTGCAGATCAGGCATGATATTCTTCCGATTTAAATCGGAATTCCGATTTTATTGTTTTCCTATTTGTCAATTTTTTGTGTCCGATTATTTGGCGGCCAATCAACCGCTGTCTCTCAGGGGGGCTGCGTCCAATCACTGACCAGCTTCCCTAAAAATTCCCATCCAATCAACAAATCTATCTCCTCCGTCCAATCAGCCGCAATCTCCAAGGGCATTGTGTCCAATCACATAATGCACTGGTCATTCGGTGGCCAATCAGACACAGTCTCCGAGGGGCCTTGTGATCAATCACCGACCTGCTTCCCTCACCGAAGCAGATGATGGCTGCAGCCAACACAGAGTGAGTGAGAGAGAGAGAGAGAGAGAGAGAGAGAGAGAGAGAGAGAGAGAGAGAGAGAGAGAGAGATGCAAGAAAGCAGCTATGACATATAATACACAATAAACTATATTATAAATACATAATAAACAAGTTATGCATTCTTGTACTCTTACATGGGTATGACCGCACATAAAATAAATCCCCCCCCCCTTCCTTCCTAACCTCAGCCTCACGGACCTTAGAGTACCCCTAGTTCCTAAAACCCATTTTCATCACTGATCGTGGAGCTGTGGTTGCGGAGCTTCCAGCCGCAGGCGGCGCTGACATCAACATCGCGGAGTCCTTGGATCCCTTTGCCGAGGGCCGCCAGCGTGAATCTCCGCCCAGCTCGGCCTGTGATCTTCGGGAGCTGCGGTCTCCGGTAAGAAGTGGCCGATTTGGAAGTCCAAGCCGCTGAGGATGTTCTTCCGTTCCGACCTCGGAGTTCAATCATCCCGGCGAGTGGGCCTGAAACATCGGGCCGCCCGTAGCGGCGACTGCGGGGGAACTGGGAGGCCCCGACCACGGGTGAACATCAAAGATGAGGATGACTGAACTTTGGTGCCTTCCCTCACAGGGGAAAACTTTGATTCCGCGGTGTGGGGATGATTTTATCTTAAAGTCTATCGTGTGTTGTGCTCTTTTTTTTTATTCGTATGGCTGTATGGTGACCCCAAATTTCACTGTACCAATTGGTGCATGCGACAATAAATGTCTCTTGTCTCTTATTTTTCGGAGATCCTCAAGAGGTCAGTCCTTTCTTGTTGTGTCTCTTGTTCCCTTCTGCTCCTTACTGCTTCTCAACGTCACTTTGCGCTGTTCCTTGACCATCCTGCAACTCGTTTGCTCCTGCTTCTTAGCATGATTTAAAAAATACATATTTATTACAATGTAGGCATTTATAAACTTCCAATTGACAATTTTATCTATATAATCCATTAACATACGAATAAAAAAAACATTATGATATCGTATACCGATTTAGGTGTTTTCTGGCAACTTCTTGTTTTGTCTCATGTTCCCTGCTGTCCTTGCTTTATTTCTTGCAGATCCCCAAGACGTTCAGTCTAAATATCTGGGATCCAGAAATGAGGTGACAGCTTGGCAGCTCTAGACAAAAAGGCAGCATTTGAACAGCATGATATTAAGGCATTCTGATAAAACAAGTAAATATGTATCAAGGATTAAAAAAAACTGCACTTGCCCCAAATATTTTCAAATACTGACCTTTCTTCCATCTTAAGATCCGAAGTTGATATTCACTGATGGTTACAGAATTTTCAATTCCAATGCCATTACCAGTACCAAATCTTGTGGTTGTATATCTTGCAGCAAATAATCATTCTGCATGGTTTGTCAGGAAGCATGATAGCAGCTCCAACAACTTTCTATCCAAAAAGCCTACACTGGTTCCCCAATTCATCCTGTACTTACCCCCCTTCCCATCCATCCTGCACTTCTCCTCCATCCATTCTGTATTGATCCCCCATCCATCCTGTACTAATCCACGCATTCATCCCGTACTGATCCACCCTCCATTTACCCTGCACCTTCCCCATATTCATCCTGTAGTGATCCCCCATCCATCCTGTACAAGAACAGTCTGAAGGGTCTCGACCCGAAACGTTGCCTATTTCCTTCGCTCCATAGATGCTGCCTCACCCGCTAAATTTTGCCAGCATTTTTGTCTACCTCCATCCATCCCATACTGAAACCCCCCATTCAACACTTCTGACATCCCCCGTGCTCTCCCCTCACAATTTTACCTACTCCAACCAACACATACTAATTCACCTGCCTCAATCCATCCATTCTGCACCGACTGCCTTCTAACCCCCCTCCCCCCTCCTCCCGCCATCTATCCACCCCGCACTGATTCACACACACACCCCTCCCTGACCCTATTGTCCTGGAAATGTCTTCAGAGCAAACATTGACTATGTTTGATAACGGAATGCAATCAAATGTGTTTTAATTCCCAATGTTATTATTTGTTTTAATCCATAAAGATGGATTCATTAAATTGCGAACACGTGAAACATTAAAACCGCAGTGTTCGATTGTCACTGCTGCCGTTGACACGTTATTACAGAATTCATTTTAACGGCAAATCAATGCTTTCAATATGGAGTATCAGTACTGTAGTTATTTAATGAGCAACATTCACAACTATACGTAAGCATATATGTTACCATGGTCCAGGATTTATTTATACAGGTTGCTCATACGCTGAATAATCCAACCACATTTTTGTTTGGAAGTGGAAAGAAGTAATAGAAATTGCATTAATTGCAATGTGTAAAACGAGTTGAGATACTGTCTGCATGCCATTGCTGCATGCCATTGTGGGATATATCATGTCTTGATTGGTGAATATGTTTAGTTTGTGACTTTATTTGAAGCAGAAATAATATGTGAATACTTCATTGAGTATAATTCCAACTGGTAACTACACACTTCGTCCGAGCACATTATCACACGCGTCATGTAAGCCATTTAAATAACCACCTAACCTGTCATTTGGCAACCTAAAAAGCTGCCAAGGTTGCCCGGCTGGCAACAAGGAAAAAAAGTTAAGCGAGAGCCCTGTTGAAGGCTCCCATGTTGATTCTAACAACAATGAGATTATTGTGTAGCTGTTCTACAATCAATCTTGTTCCATTGCAGAGCCTTGGGGGATACAAGTTTCTCATTAAAATGATTGGAGATCCCATTTTCAACTCCAATTTGTGTGGTGGTAATCCACAGATCTCGACTGAATCGATGAATTCCGTTGTGAAGTGAGTAGCATTCATTCCATCACTCACAGTATTGAAAGAATAGTACCGAGGTTCCAGGCAATCGTCTGAGGCACGTAGAATTGATTCTTCTCATCGTATCGTTGTGAGGAACCAAGATGCTGGGTAGATATAATCAATGCATGCCTCCAGTTTTCTTGCTGAGAGAATCATGTCTTCTGGAATGTTAATTTCATTGTCTTCATTCTTTTCAATCTTGTCCTCTCCAACATCCAACAAAAATTGAGAATACTCACTCTCTCCTTCGGTCAATTACATATTCCTCTTCAATTCAAACTTGGTGAAAGTTCTCCACAAGTAGGATGTCTTGATGCAGGAATCGCCACAACAAATGGTAAGAATCCCGCCAAAATGATCCTTTTTGCGGCATACAACTTGAAGAGTTCTGTCCACTGCTTCAAAGCTCCCCCTCATAATCATTAGGCACTCATCCCAAAATGAGCTTCACTCTCCTGATGAAATCTCCTGTTTCAGAGTCGCTGTCAATGTTGCACGTTGAATTCTCTGTCACGTGGATGGGTATCTTGAATCGAGAATGTGCAGTTCATCCACCAGGCATTAATATAGCTGCGATGCCAGAGGATGCTACAGCATTAGCAATTTCACCTTGAGCTCTAACTGTGGAGAGGATCAAATTTGTGAGGGGATTTCAATATGCAGGTAGACTGGGAAAATCAGGTTGGTTCAGGACCCCAAGAAAGAGAGTTTGTGGAATGTCTCCGAGATGGATTCTTAGAGCAACTTGTAATGGGGCCGACCAGAGAAACGGCAATTCTGGATTTGGTGTTGTCCAATTAACCAGATATGATAACAGAACTCAAGGTAAAGAAACCGCTTGGAGGTAGTGATCATAATATGATTAGTTTTAATCTGCAATTTGAGAAGGAGAACGTTAAATCGGAAGTGGCAGTGATGCAGTTGAACAAAGGGGACTATGAAGGCATGAGAGGGGCGATGGCCAAAGTAGACTGGGAAGGGATCCTAGCAGGAATGACGGTGGAACAGCAATGGCAGGAATTTCTGGGCATAATCCGGGAGACGCAGGATAATTTCATTCCAAAAAGTAAGAAAGATTCTAAGGGAGCCGTGGCTGACAAGAGATTTAGGGATAGAATAAAACTAAAAGAAAAGATGTATAACACAGAAAAGAATAGCCGGAAGCCAGAGGATTGGGAAACTTTCATAGAACAACAGAAGGAAACAAAACGGGCAATACGGGCTGAAAATATGAAGTACGAGGGGAAGCTGGCCAGGAATATAAAGAAGGACAGTAAAAGCTTCTTTAGATATGTTAAGGGAAAAAGAGTAACAAAGTCAAATGTGGGTCCCTTGAAGGCAGACACGGGTGAAATTATTATGGGCAACAAGGAAATGGCCGAAGAGTTGAATAGGTACTTCGGATCTGTCTTCACTAAGGAAGACACAAACAATCTCCCAGATGTACTGGAGGACAGAGGATCTAAGGGGGTAGAGGAACTGAAAGAAACTTTCATTAGGCGAGAAATAGTATTGGGTAGGCTAATGGGACTGAAGGATGATAAATCCCCTGTGCCTGATGGTCTGCATCCCAGGGTCCTCAGGGAGGTGGCTCTAGAAATAGTGGACGCATTGGTGATCATTTTCCAATGTTCAATAGATTCAGGATCAGTTCCTGTGGATTGGAGGATAGCTAATGTTATCCCACTTTTCAAGAAAGGAGCGAGAGAAAAAACGGGGAATTACAGACCAGTTAGCCTGACTTCGGTGGTGGGAAAGATGCTGGAATCAATTATTAAAGAGGTAATAATGTGGCATTTGGATAGCGGTAAAAGGATTAGTCCAAGTCAACATGGATTTATGAAAGGGAAATCATGCTTGACTAATCTTCTGGAATTTTTTGAGGATGTGACAAGTAAAATGGATGAAGGGGTGCCAGTGGATGTAGTGTATCTAGACTTTCAGAAAGCCTTTGATAAGGTTCGCACGGGAGACCGGTGACTAAAATTAGAGCACATGGTATTGGGGGTAGGGTGTTGACATGGATAGAAAATTGGTTGGCAAAGAGTAGGAGTGAATGGGTCCTTTTCAGAATGGCAGGCAGTGGCGAGTGGAGTGCCGCAAGGCTCGGTGTTGGGGCCGCAACTGTTTACCATATATATTAATGATTTGGAAGGGGGAATTAGGAGCAACACTAGCAAGTTTGCGGATGACACAAAGCTGGGTGGCAGTGTGAACTGTGAAGAGGATGTTAGGAGGTTGCAGGGTGACCTGGACAGGTTGAGTGAGTGGGCAGATGCGTGGCAGATGCAGTATAATATAGATAAATGTTAGATTATCCACTTTGGCAGCAAAAACAAGGGGGCAGATTATTATCTCAATGGGGTTAGGTTAGGTAAGGGGGAGGTACAGCGAGACCTGGATGTCCTTGTACACCAGTCACTGAAAGTTGGCGTGCAGGTACAGCAGGCAGTGAAGAAAGCTAATGGAATGTTGGCCTTCATAACAAGAGGATTTCAGTATAGGAGTAAAGAGGTTCTTCTGCAGTTGTATAGGGCTCTGGTGAGACCACATCTGGAGTATTGTGTACAGTTTTGGTCTCCTAATTTGAGGAAGGACATCCTTGTGATTGAGGCAGTGCTGCGTAGGTTCACGAGATTGATCCCTGGGATGGTGGGACTGTCATATGAGGAAAGATTGAAAAGACTAGGCTTGTATTCACTGGAATTTAGAAGGATGAGGGGGTTCTTATAGAAACATTTGAAACATATCGAGGTGGTGCAGACATATAAATACCTTGGAGTGCACCTTGACAACAAACTGGACTGGTCTGTCAACTCTGACTCCCTCTACAAAAAAGGCCAGAGCAGACTCTTTTTCCTCAGAAGGCTCAAATCCTTCAATGTGTGTAAGGATATGCTGCACATGTTTTACAACACAGTGGTTGCAAGCGTTATTTTCTACGCTGTTGTCTGCTGGGGCAACAGCATTAGTGCAAAAAACAATAGGAAGCTGGTCAAACTGGTTAATCGAGCTGGCTCAGTGCTGGAGGGGAGAGTAGACTCTGGGATGGAGGTGCTTGAGAGGCGTATGAGGCACAAGGTGCAGGTCATCCTGAAAAACCCCGGGCATCCCCTCCATATAATTCTTGAGAGTCAAAAGAGCACTCGGAACAACAACCGGCTCCTCTCCCTGCCCTGTAGAACGGAGCGGTTCAGGAGATCCTTCACCCCTGCAGCCATTAGATTTTATAATTCGGACCGCTAGGCTGTAGGGGGATGCATTTTGCAATTATTAATTTTTAACTGTTAATTATTGGTCTTTTTAAGTATTTATTGCTCTCAGGTAGTGTCCACATTGTATTTTATGTATTTTCTGTCTGCGTTCGTTTTGAATCTGTGGGTTTGTTGATTGGGAGCTTCTGGACATCTGAATTTCCCTGAGGGGATCAATAAAGTATTTATTATTATTATTATTATTATTATAGGAAAAATGTTCCCATTGTTGGGCGAGTCCAGAACCAGAGGCCACAGTCTTAGAATAAAGGGGAGGTCATTTAAGACAGGTGAGAAAAAACTTTTTCACCCAGAGAGTTGTGAATTTATGGAATTCCCTGCCACAGAGGGCAGTGGAGGCCAAATCACTGGATGGATTTAAGAGAGAGTTAGATAGAGCTCTAGGGGCTAGTGGAATCAAGGGATATGGGGAGAAGGCAGACACGGTTTATTGATAGGGGACAATCAGCCATGATCACAATGAATGGCGGTGCTGGCTCGAATGGCCGAATGGCCTCCTCCTGCACCTATTTTCTATGTTTCTATGTGAGAAATTTATTTCCTGTTCCCCCTGGTGAATCAATAAAAATCATTGAAGGTAGATTCCTTTGCAAGCAGTCGCACACCCGATCATAAACTTCTCTCTGCTCAGCATTCAGCGGAGGCTCCTTCTCATCAACAAATCGCTGTTGTGCTGATCTATTGTAATTCAATTCATTAAGTAAATCAACATTTTCACCATCAATGTCCATCCTTTCATTTCTTGGTCGAGGCAAGGAAATGTTTTCCAGTGTAGTGTTGCAATCCTCAAGCTTGTCCTGAATATAAAACAGACGCTGATCGTGATGCCTCTCATCAATTGTGATATTTTGATCACTGTTTCTGCTTTGCTCGCTTTCAAGGTAATCCTCAGACATTAAATTCTTGAAGCGATCCCATAATTGTCGAGGATCGTTGATGTCAGTATTTGTCAGCAAAACAAACAAATCCCTCATTGATCTGGGGAGTCTTATCGTCTCAGCATCTTCCATTGTTTGTGGCCAATGGTCATCAGCATCCAACAAACCACTTTCTCTGCAGACCTTTTTGAAGGAAGGAAGAATTTCTCCATTATGTGTCTTCAATGACTCGAGGGACACTGGCCCTTTGCGTGATGGAGAAGCAGTCTCAAGTTGTAGAGGTCACCACATTTTGGAGAAACTGTATACACTCGTCCCAGAACATAGGCTTCAAAAATACCTGGGAAATCATCCACTCTCTTCCCAACCTTGCTTCTTTGCCATCTCCTGTTGATCCATGTATAAAATTGAGGTACATCAGCGTAGTGTGGTGTTCTTTCAAACGGATTTTCAGAACTCAATCCCATAAATGCAGTCAAAGTTGTTCTCACCATACCATTATTCATCCATCGCTGAGCAGCATTCAAGACTTGTTGTTCGTGTGGTAGATGTACATGAAGTCAAATGACAGGTGGTCTCTCTCATGAGTTGGCTGGAGATCTTCTCCTGTACAGAGTATACAAATTCTCTCCACACCTTGTGCTCTCGATAAATGCCTTTGGGAATCTCTTATTGCATCCTCCATCCTTCCAACATGCAGAGGTGTGCTTGCAGAACGGTCCATGGATCATGTGCTTGAGTACCAATTCATGCAGCTCAGAATCTACTTGCGGGCCTGGTATTTCAGCTTGCACAAATCTGTCATAATGTTGTGGTCTTGGCTTACTCACTTCATCAAGCCAAAGCAGACAGTGGAAATGAGGCAGGCCTCTCTTCTGATATTCCACAGTCAAGATGAAAGCTATACAGTTTCCAAAGAGGCCATCTGGTCCAGTGACGGTCTTGATGAATATTTTTATTTTCAGCTCGAATACTCTTGCTATCAAGTCTGGTCTGTCACATGGCTGCTGATTTGGAAAGAGGCACTGTCGGATCTCACTCCTATTCGGATTGCAAGTCATCGTTATGAAGAATGCAGCTTGGCGTCCTGGCATCGTTCCATCATGTATCTCGGTCCACCGACAAATGTTGAGGAGAGGATGATGCAACTTCCGATGTTTTCCAAATCTTCATTATCATTTAATGCATCCGTCAGGCCTTTGTAAGTTGTTGACCTCAACGATACCTGATCCATGCGAATATAATTGAGCCTATCACTTTCAATTTTAGCTGCCATATCAACAACATATTGTTGAAAGATCCGTCCTACTCTCAAAACCTGGTTGAATTCATTCTCATGATTCATGATCCTATGGGCATAATATCGCATTAGTGACAATCTCCTGCTGTTACTCATTTGGAGTTGTGCATGCCATCCATCATCTCCAATGGTATTGGGGGTGGAGTGCTGACATTGGTTGGCAGACAGGAAACAAAGAGTGGGGATTAACGGGTCCCTTTCAGAATGGCAGGCATTGACTAGTGGGGTATCGCAAGGCTCGGTGCTGGGACCTCAGCTATTTACAATATACATAAATGATTTGGATGAAGAGATTCAAAGTAACATTAGCAAATTTGCAGATGACACAAAGCTGGGTGGCAGTGTGAACTGTGAGGAGGATGCTATGAGAATGCAGGGTGACTTGGACAGGTTGGGGGAGTGGGCGGATGCATGGCAGATGACGTTTAATGTGGAGAAATGTGAGGTTATCCACTTTGGTAGCAAAAACAGGAAGGCAGATTACTATCTAAATGGCGTCAAGTTGGGAAAAGGGGAAGTACAGCGGGATCTGGGGATCCTTGTTCATCAGCCTATGAAAGTAAGCATGCAGGTACAGCAGGTAGTGAAGAAAGCGAATGGCATGTTGGCCTTTATAACAAGAGGAGTCGAGTATAGGAGCAAATAGGTCCTTCTGCAGTTGTACAGAGCCCTAGTGAGACCACACCTGGAGTATTGTGTGCAGTTTTGGTCCCCTAATTTGAGGAAGGACATTCTTGCTATTGAGGGAGTGCAGCGAAGGTTTACAAGGTCAATTCCCGGGATGCTGAGAGAATGAAGCAGCTGGGCTTGTACACTCTGGAGTTTAGAAGGATGAGAGGAGATCTTATTGAAACATATAAGATTGTTAAGGGTTTGGACACGCTGGAGGCAGGAAACATGTTCCCGATGTTGAGGGAGTCCAGAACCAGGGGCCACAGTTTAAGAATAATGGGTAAGCCATTTAGAACGGAGACGAGGAAACACTTTTTCTCACAAAGAGTTGTGAGTGTGTGGAATTCTCTGCCTCAGAGGGTGGTGGAGGCAGGTTTTCTGGATGCTTTCAAGAGAGAGCTGGATAGGGCTCTTAAAGGTAGTGGAGTCAGGGGATATGGAGAAGAGGCAGGAACGGGGTACTGATTGGGGATGATCAGCCATGATCACATTGAATGGCGGTGCTGGCTCGAAGGGCCAAATGGCCTACTCCTGCACCTATTGCCTATTGTCTATTGTGCAAGTGGAAAGAAAAGGATATATTGAAGACTGTCATAAGACCTATGGGACTCTGAAATAATTTGCAGACATCCTGCTCCTCCTCTGTCTCTTATTCTCAAGCCAATGTGGCGTGGTGTTGCCGCAGGCTGATTACTGTTTGGTATGAGGACGGCAACTTCATTGGCAGTTTGCGTGTTAAACCACCGTTCATGTTCTAATGGCGGCCGATAATTGGGATCAATAAAGATTCATACCTCTGGTAAATCTCTAATTCTCTCCATTGCCATCATAAGTGAATCAATGTAAGGGTTGTTTAGACTTATCATGTTTTCAAGCATTTCAATAATGTCCCTTTGAATAACAGCATCTTGCAGTATACTCATTCTCAACTCAATGCTATCTTGTGGGTCCATGAAATAGATTTGTAAGAATTTACTTTGTTGGTCTAGGTCAAGCATCAACGAACCAATTAAATGATGAAACTGGCCCTGAATGATCACTGAAGGATTCCATCCATGTGCCACCACTTCCTTGGCATTGGATGATGTCAGTTGAAAGAGTCAATTACATTGTCTAATATTCTTTCTGAACTCGTGTGCTTGTGGTGTGTCACATATATACAAATGAATGAGTGCATTCGGGAGTGTCTTCAGAGGAGCAATGTTGACCTTACCCTTCATGCAGCAAAAGTTGGTAGTTTCTCTTGAGAAATGCTACACTCGACAGAGAGGGCAAACATTGGTCATTTCACCAACACCAGCGGAAAGATTTATCTTGGTGAGACATGCATTTTGTTGTCTTGTATCCCTTCTCCTTTGTATTCTTTCTCAATGTTCCTCAAGACGTTGAGTTGTTTCTTGCTGTGCTGCTTGTTCTCTTCTCACCTGCATTCTCTCTCGTTCATCTCTGAGACGTTGAGTTCTTGCTTGCTGCGTCTCTTGAGCTCTCCCGCTGTCTCTCTCGTTGATCTCTGAGATGTTGAGGTTTTTTTTAATCTGTTGTCAATGAAGACAGATCAAATTGTTCATAATGGAGACTTTCCTGTAGAATGAAATCAAACACAATGATTTTTTTTAAATCTCAGTTGTCAATGAAGACAGATCAATTTGTTCAAAATGGAGACTTTCCTGTAGAATGAAATCAAACACAATGAAATTTTTTTAAAATCTCAGTTGTCAATGAAGACAGATCATTTAAAAAAAACTGTCAAAAAACTGTCGAAATCGGCGGAGCAAATAACCACAAAGTTTTAAAACTGTAAAGTAATTATTTGTTCAAAACGGAGTCCTTTGAAACAAAGATAATTTTTTTTAAATGGTCAAAATGCTGACGAAATCGGTGGAGCAAATAACCATGAATTTAAAAAAATGTAAAGCAATTATTTGTTCAAAATGGTCCTTTGAAATCCTTGAAATAAAGAGAGAAATCGGCGGCGCAAATAAAATTATTACCTGAAAAAAAGTCTGAAATTAAATGTAAACGTTTCTAATTTAAACAAAAACAATGAAAATTGGCGGTATAATCGTACTGTTATAGTCGGAGCTGTGGAATTCCGCACTTCATTGTTGAGAAACAAAGCGAGAATGGACCGTTGGAGCGAGCTTAATGCGTGTTCATAGGATTCCCTGCGGGGCGGTGAAGAATATTCTGGAAATGAAAGCTCGCTCTTTGCGACGTCATCACTCGGGTGCTCTTCGGCATCTCTCGGGTTGTCAATCTAGAGCCCGGGGAGGGAGGGCTGCTGGGCTGTGGGCGGGGGGAGGCAGGAAGCTACGGCCGGCCGCACTCGGGTGCTCCTCGGCATTTCTTGATCTCTCGGGTTGTCAATCCGCACTCAGATGCTCGTCGGCATCTCTCGGGTTGGCTGTCAGAGTGTGAGTTTTGGGGGGGGGGGGCACATAGCTCGCAGCTCGTGGAAAAGAGTTATGCGGAGGGGTGGGGACAGTTATGCCGGAGGGGGGGATGTTATGCGGGGGGGCAGTTATGGGGGGTGGGGGGGCGGCTGCACTCAGGTGTTCCTTGGCATCTCTCGGGTTGGCCTTCGGATTGCGAGTTATGGCGGGGGGCGGCAGGTATCTCAGCCCTGGGGTGGGTGATGGCTATGGGCGGGGCGGGGCGGGGCGCTACGGCAGGCAGCACTCGGGTGCTCCTCGGCATTTCTCGTCCTCTCAGGTTGTGAATCGAGAGCCCGGGGGGGAGGGGGGCTGCTGGGCTGTGGGCGGGGCGGAGCGGGGCGTTATGGCCGGCCGCACTTGGATGCTCGTCGGCATCTCTCAGATTGGCCATTGGAGTGCGAGTTTTGGGGGGAGGGCACATAACTCGCAGCTCGTGGAAAAGAGTGGCCAGCAGGCTGCGCTTTGAATAATCTGCGCAGCTCGCCGTGAGGACCAGATGCATTGTGACGTCATCAGCCGGTTAGCTTCAGCTTCAGTTAGCTTTAGCTTCAGATTGGTGGAGAATTTGAAGAAAGAACTAAAGAAATAATTAAAATTCTATTTATAAAATGTCAATCGAAGGAATTTTTTTCCTTGTCTTTAGACAAACAAAGTGAAGCAGTTCTTGTTTTTCATATTTTGACCTTGAATATATAATATGAAATAGCTCTTGTCTTTCTCAGATAACATGCACTTTTAACCATAACATTAATTTGTTTTGGCTATTGAGTGGTAAATATGCCTTATTTTTATGTTGGGTGCTGCCATTAGGAGAGATGGGGGTAGGGAATGGATTAGGTAGCGTACTGACTGTCTACTGGTCAGTTTCGGGCTTTGCATGGGTGGGGTGGGGGACTTTTGATTTTAGTTTAGTTTTTTCTATCTGGGCAGTATTTGAACTACAAAAATGTCTGAAATGTCGTCACCTGGCTCTGCCTTAGATTCTGCTCCTTCCAGTATGATGAACTGTTATGCTTTAAGAAATTAACCCTTTACATTCACGTGATTTTTACAAACAATATGGATAAAGTTATTAACTTCCTTTGATGGAATGTGAATGGTCTGAACCAAAGATCATAGAGGAGCAAGATAGACCACTCCTCGAAAAACGCGTAGTATGACGCGTGTGATTGTCGACGCCATTTTTTGAGGCATTTTGTTGGGCTTCCCCCCACACTGTCATGGCGTCCTTATCTAAATCTTCACAAAACTGCTCTGCCATCAATTGTTCTAATCGTAAATCGTTGGAAAATGATCATATGTATAAATATATATGTATGTGTATATATGCATGTATGTATATATATGCATGTATATGTATATGTGTGAATATATGTATGTATATATATGTTTATATGTGTATGTATGCATATAAATGTATCCATATGTATGTGTGCATATGTATGTGTATACGTGTGTATGTATGTGTATATATGTATGTGTATATATATGTATGTGTATAAATATATATATATATGCATATATTTATTACTATATAATTATATATATAATTGCCTTTATGATTTATGCACATCATCTTACAAGACAAATGAATTAATAGTGATGATTTAAATCAAAGTTGCTTCTGATCCATGAGAATAAACTTTATTATCTCTAACTTGCCTCTCACACACAGACACACATTCATATAAATATATAAAATATAGATACGTTAAATTTAATTTTGTGCAGTGTGTGTTAAAGCAATACAAGGGAAATGGCACAATACAATGCAAGGGAAACTACGCAAAGGAGGGGGCTGTTCCCGCTACAAGATACTCGAGGATCTTTGCTTTGGATCAAAGATTATAGAGGAGCTCTATAATCTTTGCTTTGGATCTCAGCGGGTGGCATACCGGAAGTCGCGTGTCGCATTAAGAAATGGCGGCCGTGACGTTCCGTCACGTACTACACGTCAGTCCATTGGATTTCGGAGGAGTGGTCTATCTTGCTGCTCTATGATCTTTGGTCTGAACCATCCCATTAAGTGGAAAACATTTTTTAAAGTTCTTCGTAGACTAAATGCTCAGATTATCTTTGTTCAGGAAACTCATGTAAGGAAAGACAACAATCAACAATTTTTTACATTTTGGAGAGGACAGCAGTTTCATTCAAATTCACAGGCTAAGGTGAAAGGAGTCTCTATTTTCATTAACTCCTCAATTTCATTTGTTCATTATGAAACAATTTCTGATCCATATGGTCGATTTTTGATGATTACTGGTGTCCTTCATAACCAAAAAGTTGTTATGGTGAATGTTTATGCACCTAATATTGATCACCCTGAGTTTTTTAAACAGCTAATCGCATCCTTTCGTAATTTGAATATCTTTTGATAATGGGTGGAGATTTTAACTGCTGTTTGAACCCCTCAATGGACAGATCTGCATCTGATCACGTGCTTCCAAATAAATCAGCTAGTTTTATCAATTCTTGTTTACTTGACTCTGGAATGTTAGAAGTCTGGAGATTCCTACACCCAAATGACAAAGAATTTTCTTTTTTCTCTCATGTATATCATAGTTACTCTAGGATTGACTACTCTATAATAGATTCTCCGCTAGTTTCATCGGTCACTGCATGTGAGTATGATGCAATTGCTATTTCTGATCATGCACCATTGAAACTATCAATTAAACTACCTGATTCCAAGTTTTGTGCTAAACAATGGCGATTTAATACTACTTTGCTTCAAGATCTAAATTATGTTAATTTTATTAAAGATCAGATTGCTTTTTTTGTTTTAACAAACTCTACTGAAGAAATATTCAATGGTGTAGTCTGGGATGCTTTTAAGGCATATATTCGTGGACAAATTATTTCATACTCCGCGGGATTAAAAAAACAAACTCAAAATGAAATACGTATATTGGCTGATGAGATTAAAGAAATTGATTAAAAATATTCAAAAGCTCCTAGTCTAGAGCTCTATAAGAATCATAGAAAATAGGTGCAGGAGTAGGCCATTCGGCCCTTCGAGCCTGCACCGCCATTCAATATGATCATGGCTGATCATCCCTCAGTATCCTGTGCCTGCCTTCTCTCCATACCCCCTGATCCCTTTAGCCACAAGGGCCACATCTAACTCCCTCTTAAATATAGCCAATGAACTGGGCTCAACTACATTCTGTGGCGGAGAATTCCAGAGATTCACCACTCTCTGTGTAAAAAATGTTTTCCTCATCTCAGTCCTAAAAGATTTCCCCTTTATCCTTAAACTGTGACCCCTTGTTCTGGACTTCCCCAACATCGGGAACAATCTTCCCGCATCTAGCCTGTCCAACCCAACTGCTGTTGACGATTTGTTGGAATGTATTACAGTAGAAATTTGTATGGAAAAGACCAAAAATGTTATTGTGAGCTGTATATACAGAGCTCCTGGATCCAGTATTGAAATATTTAAAGATTGGGTGGAAAACATGTTTACAAAATCATTACAAAAGATTATGTTCATCTGTGGGGATTACAATATTGACCTGATGAATCCAAAAAAGCATAAAATGACAGAAGAATTCATCAATACTATGTACAGTATGGGTTTATATCCTAGAATAACCAGACCGAGTAGAATTACTTCTCATTGTGCGACATTAATAGACAACATATTCACAAACATTATGGAAAACAATACAGTAAGCGGACTATTATACAGTGACATCAGTGACCATTTACCTGTTTTTATTGTTTATCACTGTAGTTATAGGAAACCTAGGAACACCAGTCATTTCAAATACAAAAGGGTGAGAACCGAAGAAAACATAAATGCATTTAAGAATGAATTACTGAAACAGAATTGGAGCGTAGTATATGAGGGTGAAGATGTCGACAAAGCATACAATGAATTTCTAAATATTTTTAAATCACTTTATGACATAAACTGTCCTGTGAAACAATATAGTGATAGACAAAAACAAACAAATAGTCCATGGATCACTAAGGGTTTAAAATATGCCTGCAAAAAGAAAAACACACTATATAGACAATTCATAAAATATCGAACTTCAGAAGCAGAAAATAAATATAAAATATATAAGAATAATTTAACCAATATTATGAGGATATGTAAGAAAGAATACTATAATAAAATGTTAGAGAATAATAAAAACAATATGAAAGGTTTATGGAATGTGCTAAATAGTATTATTAGAAATGGATCAAAAAATACAGGCTACCCTGAGTATTTTATTGAGGAAGAAAAGACAATAAATAATATGGATGATGCTGTTAATGGTTTTAACAAATTCTTTGTAAATGTGGGACCAGCTTTGGCAGAAAAAATTAATGACCCAGAAACAAAAGAAGGGGCAGATACTGATCTTTGGGATAGAAATAATAGCTCTATCTTCCTTAGAGCAGTCGAAGGAAAATAAATCATAGACACTGTAAGAAAATGTAAAAGCAAATCCTCTACTGATTGGAATGATATTGACATGATTATAATAAAAAACGTTATTGAAGAAATTGCCGAACCATTAACTCATATCTGTAACTTGTCTTTTCAATCCGGTAAATTTCCGAACAAAATGAAAATAGCTAAAGTAATACCATTATATAAAACTGGGGATAGACACCATTCCACAAATTACAGGCCTGTTTCTTTACTCTCCCAATTCTCCAAGATCCTTGAAAAACTTTTTACAGAAAGACTTGACAATTTCATTGAAAAACATAAGCTTTTGGTCAACAGTCAATATGGATTCCGGACAGACAGATCAACATCTATGGCACTAATGGAACTAATTGAGGAAATCACAAATTGCATAGATAATAAAAAACTTACAGTGGGAATATTCATAGATTTTAAAAAAGCATTTGATACCGTAAATCATGACATTTTACTCATGAAACTGGATAGGTATGGCATCAGAGGGGTTGGATTGGAATGGGTGAGAAGCTTTTTAAGAAACAGGCAACAATTTGTAGAAATAGGTGAACATAAATCAACTTACATGAACATAACTTGTGGAGTACCTCAAGGGTCTGTGTTAGGTCCAAAGCTTTTCATAATGTACATTAACGACATATGCAAAGTATCAAATATACTGAAATTGATTATATTTGCCGATGATACGAATATTTTTTGTTCCGGTGACAATTTGAAGCAGCTTTTGGAAGTCATCACATCAGACATGAATAAATTAAAACAGTGGTTCGATGTCAACAAATTGTCTCTAAATTTAAGCAAAACAAAGATTATGCTATTTGGAAAACATAAAATAAACCCTCAAGTACAATTGAAAATAGATAACATAAGTATAGAAAGAGTATATGAAAATAAATTTCTTGGTGTGATCTTAGACCACAAAATCTGCTGGAAACCACATATAAACCACGTCAAAGCAAAACTGGCAAAGTCTATAGCAATATTGGGAAAATCAAGACACATTCTGGACCACAAATCATTACATACTTTGTATAATACACTCATATTGCCATATCTGAGTTACTGTGTGGAGATATGGGGTAACACCTACAAAACCAACCTACAGCCGTTATGCACATTACAAAAAAGAGCAATAAGAATTATCAATAACGTTGGATATCTTGAACATACCAAATTATTATTCTTAAAGTCACATACACTGAAGTTCACTGATCTGGTTAAATTTAAGACTGCGCAAATCATGTACAAAGCAAGAAATAATTTACTTCCAAGAAATATACAAAAACTGTTTATGGAAAGACAGGGTTGGTATAATTTGAGAGGGGAACATAATTTAAAAAAACTCAATGTCAGAACAACTCTTAAAAGTATGTGCATAGCAATCTGTGGTGTGAATTTGTGGAATGGTCTGGAACAGGAGATAAAACTTAGCACAAGCATAATTCAGTTTAAAAAGATGTACAAAAACACTTGTTTAAAAGGATATTGGGATGAGGATAGGTGATTGTGATATTTGTTATACTGATTGTATTGGGAAGGGTAATTATAGTGATGGGTTGTAAATATGACTAAGATACTGTATAGTATATGAGGGTTTTTTCTTTTCTTTTTCTTTTTTGTAAGGCTTTGTAAATATTTGATTAGTTCAAATGTAAATAATTTGGTGTACATATAGTGGCTGGTGTACATATGGTGTACATATAGCTGCTAAATTTGTATAAGATAATTACAAGCAGTTGAATAAGGGGTGGGAACTAATAAGCTTTGGCTTCTTCCTGCTCCTTTTCGGAACCCATATGATTTCATTTATTTATAGATATTGTTTAAGACACTTTATAAATATTTTTGTTTTGTTTTTTTGTATGCTGTTTCACATTTGCTTTTTATTCTTTTATTCTGTTCGAAATAAATAACTTAAAAAAATAAAAAAAAACCTTAAGAATTTTGTAAGTTTCTATAAGATCCCCCCTCAATCTTCTAAATTCTAGCGAGTACAAGCCGAGTCGATCCAGTCTTTCTTCATATGAAAGTCCTGACATCCCAGGAATCAGTCTGGTGAACCTTCTCTGCACTCCCTCTATGGCAAGAATGTCCTTCCTCAGATTAGGAGACCAAAACTGTACGCAATACTCCAGGTGTGGTCTCACCAAGACCCTGTACAACTGCAGTAGAACCTCCCTGCTCCTATACTCAAATCCTTTTGCTATGAATGCTAACATACCATTCGCTTTCTTCACTGCCTGCTGCACCTGCATTCCTACTTTCAATGACTGGTGTACCATGACACCCAGGTCTCGTTGCATCTCCCCTTTTCCTAATCGGCCACCATTCAGATAATAGTCTACTTTCCTGTTTTTGCCACCAAAGTGGATAACCTCACATTTATCCACATAACCTCACATTTATCCACAGAATAGAGTTGAACTTCAATTGAGACATGATTTGTTATTAGTATCACCGATTGAGAATCAGATACTTAAAACCAAAAGTCAATTTTATATACATGGCAAATTACTCGCCAATCAATTGAAAGCTGCTTCAGCCAAACATCAGATTATTAAAGTGAGCAAACGGGATGGTACATTGACTGTAGACCATGATGAAATTAATAAATCCTTTCAGGAATTTTATACCTCCCTATACCAATCAGAATTTCCCACTGATTCCAATATAATGCATGAGTTTTTAAAGAATCTGAACTTGCCAAATTTACCACATAATGAGTCTCTGTTGTTAGATGAACCCATCACGGAGGAAGAAATACAGAAAGCAATCCTCTCGATGAATTCTGGTAAAGCCCACGGTTTAGATGGGTTTACAGTGGAATTTTTGAAATATTTCTCAAGTTTACTGTCTCCGTGGCTATGCAAGATTTTTAAAGAAGCCTTTTTAATGAATAGATAACCACAATCCTTTTATGAAGCATCTATTTCTTTAATTCTTAAAAAAGATAGACCCTACTGAAGTGACATCATGTAGACCTATATCACTGTTAAATGTAATAATAATAATAATAAATTTTATTTATGGAGGCCTTTCAAGAGTCTCTAGGACACCTTACAAAAATTTAGCAAGTAGAGGAAAAACATGTATGCGGAATGAAATAAATAGTAGCGACATGACTAGTACACAAATTAAAGACAGAATTCAATTCAAAACACAATATGAGGCAATTCAAGCACAGATGAAAAGGGAGGGGGACGTGGGGCTAAGGATAGGCAGAGGTGAAGAGATGGGTCTTGAGGCTGAACTGGAATATGGTGAGGGACACGGAATTGCGGATCAGTTGGGGGAGGGAGTTCCAGAGCCTGGGAGCTGCCCTGGAGAAGGCTCTGTCCCCAAAACTGCGGAGGTTGGATTTGTGGATGGAGAGGAGACCGGCTGTTGTGGATCTGAGGGACCGTGAGGGTTGGTAGGGGGAGAGGAGGTCAGTGAGATATGGGGGGGGGCCAGATGGTGGAGGGCTTTGTAGATGAGGACCAAGATTTTGTAGGTGATCCGGTGGGAGATGGGAAGCCAGTGAAGTTGTTTGAGGACTGGAGTGATGTGATGCCAGGATTTGGTGTGGGTGATGAGTCGGGCGGCTGCGTTCTGGACCAGTTGGAGTCGGTTGATGTAGGTGATGTAGATTCCAAAATTCTTTCCAAAATATTAGCTATGAGATTGGAAAATATTTTACCGCAAATTATTTCTGAAGATCAGACGGGTTTTATTAAAAATCGTTACTCATACTTTAACGTTAGGAGATTAATGAATATCGTACATACAGCGTCAAATAAAGCTCCAGAATGTGTCATTTCACTTGATGCTGAGAAAGCGTTTGAAGAGTAGCATGAGAATACTTATTCAATACACTTGAAAAATTTAAGATTGGTCCAAAATGTATTTCTTGGATCAAGCTGATATATAATATACCTCAGGCTTCTGTACTTACCAATAATCAGAGATCCCCTTTTTTCAGGCTCTTTCGAGGTACTAGACAGGGATGTCCTTTAAGTCCTTTACTGTTTGATATTGCTTTGAAACCTTTGGCCCCCGCTATTAGGCAATCCCATAATATTTATGGTATTGTCCGTGGGAATAAGACACATAAGCTATCTCTTTATGCAGATGATCTGTTATTATTCATCTCTAACCCTGAGAAATCTATTCTGGCAAGTTTTCTCTTAATCAATTTAGATGTTTTTCTGGTTATAAACTAAATCTTAGTAAGAGTGAGCTTTTTCCATTAAACAATTTAGTTTCGAATTATGGACAGTTTCCATTTAGATTGACTGCCGAATGTTTATTTAGGTATTAAGATTACCAAGAAACACAAGGATTTATTTAAAGCCAATTTTATGCCTCTAATTGACCATATCAAACAACAGTTTACTAAATGGTCACCTAATCTATCTAACTCACATTTCTTTAGATATTTACAAATTAGACATTTTTTGAAGGCTACTCTACCATTTTTTCCGTTACCACATCAAACCAAAATCTTGGAAAAGATTTTACATTTCAACCCTTATCAGAAAGGCTTAATAACGACTATTTATGAGTTGATTTTGAAATTACAAATAGATACATTTGATAAAATTAAGAATGACTGGGAAAGAGAACTCCAAATTTCTCTATCTGTAGAGAAATGGGAGAGGATTCTTCAATTAGTTAATACTTCCTCAATGTGTGCAAGACACGCTTTGATACAATTCAAGGTGATTCACAGAGCTCATATGTCAAAAGATAAGTTAGCTCGTTTTTATGGCCGTATAAATCCTACCTGTGACAGATGTAATTCTGAAGTGGCCTCATTGACTCGTATATTTTGGTCATGCCCACTTTTGGAAAAATATTGGAAAGAAATTTTTGATACTATTTCTGTAATTTTAGGGATTGATTTACAACCTCATCCTATTACTGCAATTTTTGGGCTACCAATGTTAGATTCTATTCATCTGATCCGTTCCGCCCATCGGCTGATTGCTTTCACCACATTAATTGCCAGAAGATCTATTTTATTTAAATGGAAAGACTCTAATCCTCCGCCCACACTGCATTGGTACTCTGACACGATATCATGTTTAAATTTAGAAAAAATTAGGAGTGACATTGTTGAACCCTTGGTTAAATTTGATAGGACTTGGGGAAGTTTTATTCAACATTTTCATACAACATAAATTGTCCCCTCTCCAACTGTTATAATAATTATTTTACCTTTATACGGTGGAACGGACTTGATGACAAACAGGGACTTAAATTGTTGAAATTCTTTGCAGCCCAGATTCTGTTTTGCTAGTTTAGGGGGGTTTTGTTTTTCCTTTTTTCTCTTTTAACTTTTTGTTTTAATATATATACGAGACTAAGTGTGACCCGTTGGGTCCCATGTTCACACGGGAGGGCTGGTCCCCCAACGCAATATTCCATCTCTCCACCAATTCCAATATTGGAGGCCAGTGGGGGGGGGGGGGGGTGCATTCTGGAGCGCTGGTATGGGTGCTGTTGGCTGCAGGGACTACTGGTCTCCAGAGGGCTAGTATGGACATTGTGGGCCAAATGGATTCTTGGGGTGGCAGCTCAGTCCCTCAAGCATGATGTGCTGGCAGCTCATTCATGGCTGGTGGGCTGGCAGTTGACTCACGGCTATTCCTTGAAATTCCATTTCAAGCAGAGTGCAAGGCCACCAAATTCAAGTCTATTTTCCTACCATTACAAGCAAGGTGCAAGGCCATCAAATTCAAGTGCAGTTTTTTACCTCTTCGAGCAGGGTGCAAGGCCACCAAATTCAGGTTCAGTTTCCTACCACTTCAAGCAGGGTACTAGGCCACCGAATTCAAGTGCAGTTTCCAACCACTTCAAGCAGGGTGCAAGGCCACCAAATTCAAATGCAGTTTCATAGCATTTCATGCAGGGTGCAACAACACCATAAAAACCACACAAAACACCACTCACAGTTCAGTAGACATTCAGTGTGTCCAGTTGATTCACAGCTCAGAGTCGTGACCTCTCCCTCCCCCATCATGCAGAGACTGAGCCACACCCACACTTCCGGGTTTTATAATCACTTCCCCCGGAAAAGGTGTGGCCTTCATGGCGTGATTCGCAGGAGAGAGATTCTCAACATTTTTTAAACACTAATAACACTTTTATTATTCATTGATGGGAAGAATCCTCTGCACCTGATGAGTGGAGGGGGACTGAATAAGATGGCCAAAAATCACAGCCGTAAGTGGTAGCGTTTTATCTAAAATCAATATAGTGCAAACAGAAAGTTGTCAAGTTTAGCCAAACAGCCATTTGCAGTGCATTCCCACTTCAAACCAAAACACTCCACTCAAACAGCCATTGCAGTGCATTTGTACTTCAAACCAACCATATTTTCATTTTCAAACCACATTAAGGGCACTCACAGTTGAGTAGAGAAGTGTTTAGTGTTATTCAGAGAGACGTGATCCTGTGGCTTCCTCCATCTTGCAGAGACTGAGGGAGGCACACCACTTCCAGGTTTAATAGTCCCTCCCCACCTCCCACCAGCAGGGGCAGCAGAGAGAATGGCAAAAAATGTAAAAACATTAATATCGCTCTGATGTTTCATCGATGGGAAAAATCCTCTGGTCCCGAAAAGGGGAGGGGGGCTCTGAGCGCAGTGGCTAAAAATGACGGCCGTAGGTGGCGGCGTTCTCTCGGAAATCACGCCACAGCGAGCCAAAAGCGGTCAAGATCAGACTTTTAGTAATATAGATAAGTTCTCTTTAAAAACTTAACTATATTTGCATAGAGACCAGGAGGTCTATATTCAATCTGTATTTTGACACTGGACTCATATTTAGGTTATCATATCTATATATTTAAAAACTCGTGTGTGTGTGTGTCATTTTGCCTTTGATTTTGCCATTGATTTTTGCCTTTGATTCGTTACTCCGTGAAAACCAGACACAAAAACGCCGAGATCTTTACCATTTCGCTAGCGATTTTACTTTTACATTCGCATATCCACTCTTCATTAAATTTGGTCATTTTTCTGTACACATTTTCAATAAAATCCTTCACAAAACTTACTGTTTTTTTAACTGCGGACGTCACAATGCCCACATGCCGACCAATCCATGCCCACCTGCGTCCTGGCCCCCCGCCGCTGTGGATTAATGGCGCAGAGATATCGAGAAAGTTCTGCAGAACAAAGATTCTACAGCTGCGTTCCGCTGTAGCTTCTTTGTTCTACAGATTGTGGGGCAGCGACTCCTCACGCGCTGAATTTCTCCACATAAGTTCCGCTGAACTCACAAAAGCTTGTGAAGCCCCGCCCGCCTGTGCGCCCCTCCCATCCCCTACGCGCTCCAGAGAGTCAGACGCCCACAGCTGGACTCTCCTCCTCCCTCTATCCCTTTAACAATGCATTTGCACCTGGCCCAACTGGCCCCGCCGACCCTGCCCCCCCCCCCCCAGCATGCCTGCTGGCCCCGCCCGCTGACCTCACAATGCCTTTGCAACTGGCCCGGCCCGACCCTGCCCACCCCAGCCTGCCTGGTGGCCCCACCCGGCCCACCTCACAAAGCCTTTGCACCTGGCCCAGCGGAGCTCACACACGTCATACTACACGTTTTTCGAGGAGTGGTCTATCTTGCTCTGCTATAAGATCTTTGCTCTCGCCCCTTACCTTCCACCCCTCTCAGTTAGTGTGTGTGCGGGGGGGTAGTTAGTGTGTGTGACGCCGCCTGCCGCACCCCCCCCCTCAGCCCCCCCCCCTCCCCCGCAACCACACTTTGGCGGAACAGACCCAACGGGTCTGCACTTGGTCTAGTACCTGTTATTAATGTAATCCTGATCCCTATGTATCAATATAATTGTTATGTTTATCATTATTTTGTTGTTGTTTTGTTTGTGAAAAAAAACGAATAAAAAGATTTTAAAAGAAAGAAAGAAAGCTTCAGCTTCAATTAGCTTTAGTTTCAAATTGCATTGTGATATCATCAGCCCGTTAGCTTCAGCTTAAGTTAGCTTTAGCTTCAGATTGGTGAGGAATTTGAAGAAATAACTAAAGAAATAATTAACTAAATTTTCAGATGAGGGGATTTTTGAAATCATGAGGTAAATCTCTACCGGAATATGTAAAAATTCCACCGTTACCACGTCGGGTTTTCGAGGAGATGTGAATCACAAGCGAACTAACGGAAGTCAGATCAGAGTTTTATAAACTACTAGACCAAGGGGGACCCGTTTGGTCCTGTCTCCTCAACGAGTGGTTGCGGGGGGAGGGGGAGGGGCTGCAGCGTCACACACACACTAACCACCCCCCACACACACAGGGGGGAAGGGGGGTTGAGAGGGGAATGGAGGAGGGGCAGTGGGGGGAGGGCGTTGAGAGGGGCTTGGAGGAGGGGGAGAGGTGGGGGGAGTGGGTGGGGAAAGGGAGGGGGAGGGGGAGTGGAGGGGATAGGGGGAGGGAGGGCCAGAGGGGGAAGGGAGAGAGAGAGAGAGAGAGAGGAGGGGGGAGAGAGGCGGGGGAGAGGGAGAGGGAGGGAGGGGTAGGGGAGAGGGGTGGGGGGAGAGAGAGGAGGGGGGAGAGAGGGTGGGGAGAGAGAGGTGGGGGAGAGAGAGGGGGGAGGGCGTGTGAGAGGAGCGGGAGAGAGAGAGGGGGTAGAGGGGGAGGGAGGGAGGGAGTAGAGGGGAGAGGGAGTAGAGGGGAGAGATGAGGGGGTAGAGAGGAGGGGGGATTAGTGGGGAAGGATGAGGGGTGTAGGGAGAAGGGTGGAGGAGGGGATAGGGGGGAGGGAGGGGGATAGAGGGGGAGGGAGGGGGGAGAGAGGGGGGGTAGATGCGGAGGGGGAGTGGGAGAGGGGGAGGGAGGGGGGAGAGCAAGTAGAGGGGAGAGGAAGGGGAGAGAGGAAAAGGGTAGAGAGGAGGGTGGGAGGAGTGCGGGAGAGGGGGAGTGAGGGTTGCGGGGGGGCACATAACTCAGTCCTGGGGAGTGAGGGCTGTGGGTGGGGCGGGACGCCACGGCTGGCAGCACTCGGGTGCTCCTCGGCATTTCTCGGCCTCTCGGGTTGTCAATCCGGAGCCCTGGGGGGGGGGGGGGGCTGCTGGGCTGTGGGCGTGGGCGGGGTGCTACGGCCGGCCGCACTCTGGTGCTCGTCGGCATCTCTCGGGTTGGCCATCAGAGTGCGAGTTTTGGGGGTGGGGGGGGGGGGCAGCTCGTGGAAAAGAGGGGCCAGCAGGCTACACCTTGAAAAATCTGCGCAGCGTGCCACGAGGAGTAGAGGCATTGTGACGTCATCAGCCGATTAGCTTCAGATTCAGCTTTAGCTTCAGATTGGTGAGGAATTTGAAGAAATAACTAAAGAAATAATTAACCAAATCTTCAGATGAGGGGATTTTTGAAATCATGAGGTAAATCTCTACCGGAATATGTAAACATTTCACCGTTACCGTCGGGTTTTCGAGGAGATGTGACTCACAAGCAAGCAAACATAACAACGATCAGTTTTATAAGTATATTGATATGATATGATAAGATATGATGTCCTGAAATGGAACAATGAAATTCTTACTTGCAGCAGCACAACAGATATGAAAACATAGTACTCAGTCGGCATCATAACAAAGAACAAAAATAAGTTCAACTAGACTAAGTAGGACCCGTTGGGTCCCAGCATCACAAGGGAGGGCTGGTCCCCCAACAAAATATCCCACCTCTGCACCAATTCCAATATTGGTGGCCAGTGAGGGGGGGGGGGGGGACTTTCTGGAGCGTTTATATGGGTGTTGTGGGCTGCAGGGACTGGTTTCCAGAGAGCTAGTATGGACATTGTGGGCCAAATGGATTCTTGGGCTGGCAGCTCAGTCACTCAAGCCTGTTGTGCTGGCAGCTCACTCACTCACGGCTGGTGGGCTGGCTCACGGCTATTATATAAAATTCTATTTCAATCAGGGTGCAAGGCCACCAAATTCAAGTGCAGTTTCTTACCACTTCAGGCAGGGTGCAAGGCCACCATATTCAAGTGCAGTTTCACACCATTTCAAGCAGGTTGCAAGGCCACTAAAGACAGCGAGTCGTGACCTGTCCCTCCTCCATCTTGCAGAGACTGAGCCTCGCCCACATTTCTGGGTTTTATAATCCCTCCCCCTCCCACCAGAAGGGGCGTGGCCTTCATGGCATGATTGACAGGAGAGAGAATCTCAACATTTAAAAAACATTAATAACTCTTTTCATCGATGGGAAAAATCTTCGGCACCTGATGAGCGGAGAGGGACTCAAAGATGGCCAAAAATCACAGCTGTGCGTGGTAGCATTTTTTCTAAAAAAGTAACAGGAAGTGGTCAAGATTAGACTTTTAATTATATAGAAGGCAAGGCAACTTTAATTAGGCGAGGCAACTTTAATTAGGCGAGGCAACTTTAATTAGGCGAGGCAACTTTAATTAGGGGAGGCAACTTTAATTAAGCGAGGCAACTTTAATTAGGCAATACAGCTTTAGCATTTCCAAACCAAAGGCAACACAGCTTTAGCATTTCCAAACCAATGGCAACACAGCTTTAGCATTTCCAAACCAAAGGCAACACAGCTTTAGCATTTCCAAACCAAAGGCCACACAGCTTTAGCATGTCCAAACCAAATGCAACACAGGTTTAGCATTTCCAAACTATATTTTCAAACCACATTAAGGTCACTGACAGGTCAGAAAAACCACTTACAGTTTAGTAGACATGTGTTCAGTGTTATTCACAGCTCAGACTGAGAGACGTGACCCTCTCCCCCATCTTGCAGAGACTGACTGAGGTACCCAACACTTCCGAGTTTTATAGTCCCTCCGGAAGGGGCAAAGCCTTGAGGAGAGAGAATCTCAACATTTTTAAAACACTAATAACTCTTTTATTTTTCATCGATGGGAAAAATCCTCTTGTCCTGCGCAGCGGAGGGGGGCTCTGAGTAAGATGGCCAAAAATCACACACATAAGTGGCAGCGTTTTTTCGAAAATCAATATACAGAACAACAGGAAGTGGTCAAGATCAGACTTTTAGTAATATAGAAGCTATATAAAAACTATTATTTCCCTCATCACCTATTCTCTCTCATATGCCCAATAACCTCAGCCCCACCCCCGCCCATATACACAAGGAATAAATTACAGTTGTCAATGAAACTATTACACTTACCAGCACGCCATTATGGTGTGGGCAGAAACCAGAGCAAACATGGGAAATCCCAGGGAGAAGGTACAAACTCCAAACACACATTGAAACAGAGGTCAGAAACAAACCTACTGCACCACTATGCTGACCTTTGTTTGCCTTGTGTTAAAAGTGAGCACTCGATGACGGAATCAATTAATATTGCAGAGGATCTTTGCCAAAATTAATGGCTAAACTTTGCAATTAATTCGAAGAACAAAAGAATATAAAAATATGAGAGGGATAGCTGTTGTCCCTCCAGTTGGTATGTGGCCTCATTCCATCAATGGAGGAGGCCTTGGATCGGAAGGCCAATATGGGAATACGTGACTATTTGCGTATTTGAACACTGCCCCCCCCCCCGCCATTTTCTCCCCTCTCTCCTGTGCCCTCGCCCTGACCCACTAGGCAACCATTTTTCCTACTATCCCAAACCCTTCCACTAATAACCATCTCTCTGTCTTTATATATCACTCCTCTTTTTCTTTGACACTCTTTTATCTCCTTTTCGTCACTAGCTTTAGTCCACCCATCTTCCAATCAACCCCCCCCCTCACATGTATCCACCTATCACTTGACATGCTTTGTCCCAGCCTCACCTCTTTTCCAGCTGTTCCCCCTACTACAATCGGTCTCAAGAAGGGTCCTGACCAGAAACATTCCCTATCCATGTCCTCCAGAGATGCTGCCTGATCCATTGAACACTGAGGCACTTTGTGTTTTACTTTAACTAGAAATATTCCTTTTTTCAAGTGTTAAAGTGGCATTACCAATCTCCCTAATTCTGTTTTGGAATGCACAAGAAAGGTAATGTAGATTCATGGTACCCTTTCCAAAATAGCACTAACAGACTCCCTCTTGTATCGAAGCTCCTTTCTATAAAGACCAGGCATTGCAAGTCAAAGTGTCCAGACCACAGAAACCAATCCTTAATGGTTCACAATAAAACCAACATTCTTGCAGCCATTAGTGAGTGCAAGGGAATGATGTTGTGTTGTGGGAATGGGAGGATGCAAGCAAAGTCCACAGGGAAGAGCAGTGCGACCTGTGTAGACCTCTGCAGAATCATACGCATGAGAAAACCTTATTGAGCAAAACCACACGTGGCAGGATGACACCAGGGTGGTGTTTGCAAGGTGAGAGTGTCCTATAACATAGACAAATGCACCATGCCGAGATAAATGTTATTGAAACATTTATCATAAATTGCTCTCACTTAAGATACGAAGAAAGAGTGGAGACACAAGCAACTGTGGAGGCTCGAATCTTGCGTAGAGCACAAAGTATTATGCCCCTGTCCCACTTAGGAAACCTGAACGGAAACCTCTGGAGACTTTGCGCCCCACCCAAGGTTTCCATGAGGTTCCCGGAGGTTTTTGTCAGTCTCCTTAATGGTCGAAAGTGGTTTCCGCTTCTTCTACGTTCCGGCGATTATTTCAAAAAATTCAAAACCGACCTCGACTAAAAATATGTTGCCGTTTTAAAAATTGGTAATTTTTTAGTCGAAGCCGGTTGCGATGCTAGTTGAAGATGGTTGCCGGAGGTTGCAGGTAGTGGAAGGTAAGACCTTTTTTTCACTCAGTTTTGTTCCACTCTCTGAGTAAAGAAGTTCCCCCTCATGTTACCCCTAAACTTTTGTCCCTTAATTCTCAAATCATGTCCTCTTGTTTGAATCTTCCCTACTCTCAATGGAAAAAGCTTATCCACGTCTATCTCTCTCATAATTTTAAAGATCTCTATCAAGTCCCCCCTTAACCTTCTGCGCTCCAAAGAATAAAGACCTAACTTGTTCAACCTTTCTCTGTAACTTAGGTGCTGAAACCCAGGCAACATTCTAGTAAATCTCCTCTGTACTCTCTCTATTTTGTTGACATCTTTCCTATAATTCGGCGACCAGAATTGTACACCATATTCCAGAATTGGCCTCACCAATGCCTTGTACAATTTTAACATTACATCCCAACTTCTATACTCAATGCTCTGATTTATAAAGGCCAGCATGCCAAAAGCTTTCTTTACCACCCTATCTACATGAGATTCCACCTTCAGGGAACTATGCAGTTATTCCTAGATCGCTCTGTTCTACTGCATTCCTCAATTCGCTACCATTTACCATGTACGTCCTATTTTGATTTGTCCTACCAAGATGTAGCACCTCACACTTAACAGCATTAAACTCCATCTGCCATCTTTCAGCCCACTCTTCCAAATGGCCTAAATCTCTCTGTAGACTTTGAAAATCTACTTCATTATCCACAACACCACCTATCTTAGTATCATCTGCATACTTACTAATCCAATTTACCACACCATCATCCAGATCATTGATGTATATGACAAACAACAGTGGACCCAACACAGATCCCTGATGCACCCTACTAGTCACCGGCCTCCAACCTGACAAACAGTTATCCACCATTACTCTCTGGTATCTCCCATTCAGCCACTGTTGAATCCATCTTGCTACTCCACTATAAATACCCAACAATTGAACCTTCTTAATCAACCTTCCATGTGGAACCTTGTCAAAGGCCTTACTGAAGTCCATATAGACAACATCCACCGCTTTACCCTCATCAATTTCCCTCTTCAAAAAATTCAAGAAGATTAGTCAAACATGACCTTCCAGGCACAAATCCATGTTGACTGTTCATAATCAGACCCTGTTTATCCAGATGATTATATATATTATCTCTAAGTATCCTTTCCATTAATTTGCCCACCAGTGACGTCAAACTAACAGGTCTATAATTGCTAGGTTTACTCTTAGACCCCTTTTTAAACAATGGAACAACATGCGCAGTACGCCAATCCTCCAGGACTATTCCCGTTTCTAATGGCATTTGAAATATTTCTGTCATAGCCCCTGCTATTTCTACACTAACTTCCCTCAATGTCCTAAGGAATATCCTGTCAGGACCTGGAGATTTATTCACTTTTATATTTTTCAACAGTGTCAGTACTTCCTCTTTTTTGATCCTCATAGTTTCTATAGCTACCCTACTTGTTTCCCTTACTTCACATAATTCAATATCCTTCTCCTTGGTGAATACCGAAGAAAGGAAATTGTTCAATATCTCCCCCATCTCTTTTGGCTCTACACTTAGCTGTCCACTCTGACTCTCTAATGAACCAATTTTATCCCTCGTTATCCTTTTGCTATTAATATAGCTGTAGAAACCCTTTGGATTTACTTTCACCTTACTTGCCAAAGCAACCTCATATCTTCTTTTAGCTTTTCTAATTTCTTTCTTAAGATTCTTTTTACATTCTTTATACTCCTCAAGCACCTCATTTACTCCATGTTGCCTATATTTATTGTAGATCTCTCTCTTTTTCCGAACCAAGTGTCCAATTTCCCTTGAAAACCATGGCTCTTTCCAATTATTACTCTTTCCTTTCAACCGAACAGGGACAAAAAGATTCTGTACTCTTAAAATGTCACCTTTAAATGTCCTCCATTTCTCTACTACATCCTTCCCATAAAACAAAATGTCCCAATTCACTCCTTTTAAATCCTTTCGCATCTCCTCAAAGTTAGCCTTTCTCCAATCGAAAAATGTCAACCCTTGGTCCAGTTCTGACCTTCTCCATAATTATATTGAAACTAATGGTATTGTGATCAGTGGACCCGAAGCGCTCCCCAACACATACCTCCGTCACCCGACCTGTCTCATTTCATAACAGGAGGTCCAGCACTGCCCCTTCTCTAGTAGGTACTTCTATGTATTGCTGCAAAAAAACAACCTGCACACATTTTACAAACTCCAAACCATCCAGGTCTTTTACAGAATGTGTTTCCCAGTCTATGTGTGGAAAATCCTGGAATATTTAGTTTCCAATCACAGCCATCCTGCAACCATGTTTCACTAATCGCCACAACATCATACTTCCAGGTGTCAATCCAGGCTCTCTCATCCACCTTTCCTTCAATGCTCCTAGCATTAAAATATACACATTTAAGAAACCCACCACCTCTTATTCTCTGTTATTTATATTTTTCTTTCTCCCCTACATGTTGGGTCTGACTGCTTCCCTCATCACTGCCTCCTGCCTCACACACTGTCTACTAGCTTTCTCTATTTGATTCCCTCCCCAACCGTTCTAGTTTAAAGTCTCCCCAGTAGCCTTTGCAAATCTCCCCGCCAGGATATTGGTTCCCCTCCGGTTCAAGTGCAACCCGTCCTTTGTGTACAGGTCACACCTTCCCCAAAAGAGGTCCCAATGATCCAGAAACTTGAATCCCTGCACTCTGCACCAGTCCCTCAGCCACGCATTTATCCTCCACCTCACTCCATTCCTACTCTCACTGTCGTGTGGCACAGGCAGTAATCCTGAGATTGTTACTTTTGCGGTCCTTCTCCTTAACTCTCTTCCTAACTCCCTAAATTCTCCTTTCAGGAACTCTTCTCTTTTTCTACCTATGTCATTGGTACCTATATGTACCATGACCACTGGCTCCTCTCCCTCCCATTTCAGGATATCTTGGACACGTTCAGACACATCCCAGACCCTGGCACCAAGGAGGCAAACTACCATCCGGGTCTCCTGACTGCGTCCACAGAATCGCCTATCTGACCCCCTAACTATAGAATCCCCTATCACTATTGCCCTCCTCTTCCTTTCCCTACCCTTCTGAGCAACAGGGCCGGTCTCTGTACCGGAGGCCCGGCCGCTGTCGCTACCCCCAGGTAGGCTGTCCCCCCCAACAGTACTCAAACAGGAGTACTCATTGCCAAGGTGTACAGCCACCGGGGTACTCTCTAGTCCCAGCCTCTGCCCTTGCCCCTCCTAACCGTGATCCACTTGTCTGCCTCCCGTGGTCTTGGAGTGACCACCTCTCTATAACTCCTCTCTATGATCTCCTCACTCTCCCTGACCAGACAGAGGTCATCGAACTGCTGCTCCAGGTTCCTAATACATAATGGATGGGATTTATATAGCGCCTTTCTAATACACAAGGCGCTTTACATCGCATTATTCATTCACTCCTCAGTCACACTCGGTGGTGGTAAGCTACTTCTGTAGCCACAGCTGCCCTGGGGCAGACTGACGGAAGCGTGGCTGCCAATCTGCGCCTACGGCCCCTCCGACCACCACCAATCACTCACACAGATTCACACACAGGCAAAGGTGGGTGAAGTGTCTTGCCCAAGGACACAACGACAGTATGCACTCCAAGCGGGATTCGAACCGGCTACCTTCCGGTTGCCAGCTGAACACTTAGCCCATTGTGCCATCTGTCGTCCCAATACGGTCCCTTAGGAGCCCCATCTCGATGCACCTGGCGCAGATGTGGACGTCTGGAAGGCTATCAGACTCCATGACTTCCCACATCTGACATCCAGAACAATAAACTGCCCTGGCACTCATACTCCCCCCCTAACCTTAATTAAGGGGGGAGTGCAGGGAGTGCAAAAAGGAACTGCAGATGCCGAACCGCGGAACAAAATACAAAGTGCTGGAAGAAATCAGCAGGGCAGGCAGCATCTGTGGAGGGAATGGACATGTAATGTTTGAGGTTGGGGCCTTTCTTCCGACTGGCCCAGGAGCGGCTGGAGCAGCTGGTGCAGCGTCCGGGCGGTAAGTTTAAAAACAGAGCGGGGGGGCTTTGTTCCGCAGAGGCCCAGGAGCGGTTGGAGCGGCTGGTGCAGCGGCCGTGGACGGCGAGCTGCGGATTCTCGCAGGCGACGCTACATGGCCCCCCCCAGAATCCACGGCACGGAAACGTGCAGGTAAACGGACGGTATGACCAGAACGCGTGGTACGAGGACGTGGGGTGAGCGTAACATTTGAGTGTACAACAGGACCGGGGGGACGCGGAAAATGTGAACGAGGGACGGGCGTAACCAAGGGAACCGTAGAAACGCGACCTGAGGAAACAAGTCCAGAGAGCGGCAAAACAGCAGGTGGACGTCCTCTACGCCGTGGAGTAGCCACTGTCACTGGGCCCTCCTCGTCAATGTGTGCAGGCTTAAGGCGGCTCACAGAAACTAATTTCTCATTGCCACCCATGTCCAACGTGAACGTCGAAACGCCATTACTGAGCACCTTGTACGGACCCTCGTACACCGGCTGTAACGGCGAGCGATGAGCGTCTCTACAGAGAAAAACATAAGCACAATCCCGTAACATAGTAGGCACATGCACCGAAGACGAACCATGCCGGGAAGTGGGAACCAGGACCAAAGCGCGCGCCCGCTCGCGAAGGTCCGCTAACAACTGTGAGGTTGAAACCCCCTGGGCTGGAGGGACAGGCAAGAAATCCCCTGGATCCTGCAAAACCGAGCCATAAACCAACTCGGCCGAGGAGGCTTTGAGGTCCTCCTTAGGCGTTGTCCTGATGCCAAGGAGGACCCAAGGTAACTGGTCGACCCAATCAGGGCCGGTGAGTCAGGCTTTTAACGCCGACTTAAGGTGCCGGTGGAACCGCTCAACTAACCCGTTAGACTCCGGGTGATAAGCGGTAGTCTGGTGCAGCTTCGCTCCGTACAGCTGCGCCATACCACACCACAATGAAGACGTGAACTGGGCCCCCCTAATGTGTAATGTGTGAGGGGACCCCGAAACGAGCGATCCAATGGGATACCATGGCTTCGCGCATGCATCAGCAGAGGTATCCGCCAACGGGATTGTCTCCGCTCACCTGATAAATCTGTCTACGATAGTCAGTAAGTGGGTAGCCCCGCGCGAACAAGGCAGGGGACCTACCAGGTCTACATGGATGTGCAGGAACCTGCCGTCCGGGACGGCGAAATCCTGGACCGGCGGGTGTACATGTCTCTGCACTTTGGAGGTCTGGCATGGAATGCAGGAACGGGCCCATGCAGCGACCTGCTTCCTCAACCCGTGCCAAACGAACTTCGCCGCGACCAAAGCAGAGGTAGTGCGAATGGACGGGTGTGCTAGGCTGTGGATGGTGTCGAAAATCCGACGACGCCAAGCGACTGGGGTAGTGCGAATCGGACGGGCTTTACCGGTGGAAATATCACAAAGGACTTGCACTCCGGAGTTGCCGCTTGGCACTCTTACCAGCTTCAGTCCTGATTCAGCATTGCGATAAATCTCCACACTGGCATCGGCCCGTTGGGCGGCTGCGAGTTCCTCGTAATCAACGCCCAGACGCGCGGAAACTTCGGGCAGCGCTGGACGGGACAACGCGTCGGCCACAACATTCAGCTTACCTGCCACATGCCGAATATCAGACGTGAATTCGGAAATGTAGGCGAGGTGCCGTTGCTGTCTGGCGGACCAAGGGTCGGAAACCTTGGACAAGACGAAAGTTAACGGCTTGTGGTCGGTCAACGCAGTGAAAGCGCGCCCCTCCAGGAAATATCAAAAATAACAGATTGCTAGGTAAAGCGCAAGGAGCTCCCTGTCGAAAGCGCTGTATTTAACTTCGGGGGCTCGAAGCTGCCTACTGAAAAATGCCAACGGCACCCAGCGATTACCTACCCGTTGCTCGAGGACGGTGCCTACCGCGACGTCGGAGGCGTCCACGGTGAGGGCCGTTTGGGCCGTAGCCCTAGGGTGTACCAGCATAGTGGCGTTGGCCAATGCAGTCTTAGCCCCCTCGAACGCCTCATGTGCCTCTTCGGACCAGACCAGGTCCTTGGGCTTACCGGCCAGGCATTGGAATAGCGGCCGCACGATGGCGGCTGCCGACGGGACGAATCGGTGGTATAAATTAACCATCCCGATAAACTCCTGCAGACCCTTGATCGATAATGGCCTAGGGAAATGACGTATAGGTCGACTTTCTCGGGTAGTGGTTGCGCTCCCTGAGAGATGAAGCTATGCCCTAAGAACGAGATGGAGCGCAGACCGAACTGGCACTTCTCGGGGTTGATGACCAACCCGTGCTTGTGCAGCCGTTCGAAAAGTAAGCGGAGGTGCTTGGTATGCTCTGCCTGCAAGCGGCTGGCTACTAGGATGTCGTCTAGGTAGATGAATATAAACGGCAAACCCCGGCCGACCTGATCCATTAGCCTCTGGAACGCCTGGGCCGCGCTCTTCAAGCCAAAAGGCATTCTGAGCCACTCGAAGAGGCCGAAAGGGGTAACGGTGGCCGTTTTAGGGACATCGTCGGGGTGGACCGGGATTTGATTATACCCGCGGATAAGGTCAACCTTCGAGAAGATGGTCGCACCTTCCAGGTGGGCCGAGAAATCCTGGATGTTCGGGACTGGATACCTGTCGGCTGTAGTTACTGCGTTTAAGCGCCTGTAATCGCTGCAATGTCTCCACCCTCCGGACGCTTTGGGCACCATGTGTAACGGGGAAGCGCAAGGGCTATCCGACCGCCGGACAATTCCCATGTCCTCCATAAGTTGGAACTCGTCTCGTGCGATGCGCAGTTTTTCGGGCAGGAGACGGCGCGCGCGGGCATGTACCGGTGGACCCTCGGTGGGAATGTAGTGGACCACGCCATGACGGGGCGCGGCCCCATCAAACTGGGGCGTGAGCAACCCTGGAAAGTCGGCGAGCAGGGCTGTGAAAGGTTGCTGGATCTCAGCTACCTCGGCGAGTTGCTGAAGGGGCGTTGACGGGTTGCGCGGCTTGGTAGGGCGTGGTCCCGACACAGGGATCATGCGACCACCCCGTACATCTACTAACAGGGAGAACGCGTGCAAGAAATTGGCCCCCAGGATCGGTTGGGCGACGTCAGCAACGATAAACTTCCACCTGTACCGGTGGGAGTCGAAATTTAGCTTTGCAGTCAGCGTGCTGTAGGTACGAATATCGCTACCGTTAACTGCTGATAGGACAGGTCCCACCTCACCGGCACGGACATCTCGGGCGCTTGGAGGCAGTATAATGGCATGGGCACCTGAGTCCACCAGAAAGCGGTGGCCGGAGTGGCCATCACGGACGAAGAGGTGTACGTTGGGGCCGATCGCGTTCGCCTCTATGGACGATCGGTCTGGGCATTTCCCGGAAACGAACAAGGGCTCCGACATCTTCGGGCTTCTGTTCCGTAGCACTGGTGGTAGTAGCACCATCTGCGTTGGGTGTAGACCACTGGCCGCTGCGATACATCTTAGATGCTGGGCTGGGTCTCTTCTTCTTCCCGTTGCCAGCTTGGCTGCACCCGTTGTATGACCACGGGGCGGGCAACAGCGTGTACGTCCCGCCGTCTGAGCGCCCACAGCTCGTCGGCTCTTTCCGCGAGCCGCTGCCGGTCGCTGAAATCGGCACCCGCTAGCATCAGCTGCACCTCGTCGGGCATCTGCTCTAAGAACGCTTGTTCAAAAAGCAAGCTGGGGCGGTGCCCGTCCATTAGGGCCAACATCTTTGCCATGATCGTCGATGGCCTTCGGTCACCGATGCAGTCCATATGTAGCAGTCTTGCTGCCTTGTCTCTACGGGAAAGACCATAGGCATGAAATAACAGGGCTTTCAACCCTTCATACTTGCCGCTGGACGGAGGGTCTCTGATAAAGGGCAACAGCCTCGAGGCATAGTCCTGTGGCAATGCTCCTACCACATGAAAATACATAGTGTTGTCGTGGTTGATACGGTGTAGATGAAACTGTGTCTCCACATGGGCGAACCACACCTGAGGTTGATCAGGCCAAAAGGCTGGCAGTTTGAAGGCCGGTGCGCCCTGCCTCGTGCTGACCGATTCTGCGGGAACATTCTCTTCCTGCATAATTCTGTTGTCCAACTGCGGCTAGACAGGTCGGGGTCACCAATTTGGTGGTCTGATAAACGACTCCTGGAGTTTTCAACCAATACTTTATTCAAAAGCTTAAGTTGCAGCATACAGGTTTAACAGACACGTCTGGCCACATCGGTGGTCAGCGCTGAACTAACGCGCGCAGGGGAAAAACCGCGCGAAAACAACAGCCCCTCCCGAGTCACGTGACCGCGGCTTCCGAACGCCGGGTTCGATATCTGCGTGCGCTAGCAGGCGCCGCTACACAGTACTAAAAAATGGTTAATGTAATAAAATGGAACTGCAGATGCTGGTTTATTCCAAAGATAGACACAAATTGCTGGATAACTCAGCGAGTCAGATAATGGAGAAAATGGATAGGTGAAGTGTGTAGCATTTTGTATCCATCTTTACTAAAAAAAGGTTCCCCATTTTGCCAGTGGGTTATTGTTGCTGCTTGCATTGCAATGTGGTAATGAGCAATCAAGTGTCATGTGTGACATAAATAGTCTGAGTCAGCCTACATATTTCTGGGGATAATGTTTCTGAGAGTTACGATTGGCCAGATTTCCAATGTAACAGCAGTGCAGGAGACACAAGGAACTGCAGATGCTGAAATCTCGGGTATAACACAAGGGTCCCAACACAAACAATCATTATCCATGGACTCCATAGATGCTGCCTGACCCGCTGAGTTACTCCAACACTTTGTGTTTTAACAGCAGTGCAGACAGAAGTTTACCTGGCTTATACAAACATTTTTAATTGTGTATTTAAAAGCTATTATTCTCTGAGTGAACAGTGCCAGCCTTGCTCTAGATCAAGACGGTCATTTCCCAACATGGATTTACTATTGAGGTCACTAGATTTAAAAAAATTAGCGCCATCTGAAAGGAAATTCTTGGAATAAAATGATCATATTTTGTTAATCATTACAAATAATGAAGAGATTAATTACATAGTATTCAAACATGTAAGTGAACTTTGATCAATTACACGTATATCAGGAATTTTCCTTCATAAAGGACATTAATGACATTTAGGGATGGGCAACAATGGAAGTATTGGTGGTGATATCCTGTGAACAAATATATTTAAAACCGCATTACTGCTTGTAGGAGCATACTGTACAATGTACAAATTGGCTTCCATTGTTACATTACACTACGTTTATTTGTTGTAAAGCAGTTTGAAATGTTCTAAAAGTACCGTAAAAGGTGCTGTAGAAATGCAAATCTTTCCAACCACTTAGTGAGGGACTGCAGGAGCATGTGGTGAGGGACACACCAAAGCTTGGTGCAGACAACGCCAAGGCTCTGTGGGGGAGAACCACAGTCTAGGGTCCTTCTGCTGGTGGACATTGAAGGGCAAAGTCCAGTAGGGACCCCCCTCAAACAAGGAAAGGGGCAAGGGTGTTTTGCTCAAATGCCGGTGCGAACACCACCAAGTATGACACTGAGAATATATGAATCATTTTTGCACAGGTTTGTTTTGTATGTTTTATTCTAAATATAAAATATGTTTGGAAAAAGATCTGCCAGTAAATGGGTGCCAATCACCATTGCCTGAGCATGCTCAAAAATATACAGCATGCCATTCCCCTCCCTCAAGGTGAACTTGAGTTGCATATGAACCTAACCAGTTGCATCAAGGGTGAGATCTAATATCTTTTTTAGTGAAGATAGACACAAAAAGCTAGAGTAACTCAGCGGGTCAAGTAGCATCTGTGGAGAAAAGGAATAGGTGACGTTTCGGGTCGAGACCGTTCTTTGGATTTTTGTGTAGCCACGAGGAGCAGGTACATTATTTCTTGTTTCAGTTTAGTTTATTGTCACGTGTACCGAGGTACAGTGAAAAGTTTTTGTTGCGTGCTAACCAGTCAGCGGAAAGACTGAAGACTCAACCCAAAACATCACCTATTCCTTTTCTCCAGAGATGCTGTCTGACCCGCTGAGTTACTCCAGTTTTTTGTGTCTATCAGCGGAGAAACAATACATGATTACAATCGAGCCATTTATGGTGTATAGATACATGATAAGGGAATAATGTTTAGTGTAAGATAAAGCCAACAAAGTCCGATCAAAGATAGACCGAGGGTCTCCAATGTGGTAGATAGTTCAGGACAGCTCTCTACTTGTGGTGGATGGTTCAGTTGCCTGATAACAGCTGGAAAGAAACTGTCCCTGAATCTGGAGGTGTGTGTTTTCACATTTCTATAATTGGAGTGATCTTGCTACATGGAAATTGACATTAGTGCATATAAAGTATGTAATGTATGCAATGTTTGTATTCGTCATAAACATGTCAATGCGAGCACCATCTTGAGGCCAGGGGAAGAAGCTGCCAAGTTTGCCTGTGCCTCGTCACTGATGACGAGTGACCTTCTAGATGCTTCTGTTTGTAGTTGGAAATAAAGTGGGCTCTCAGATCTCATCGGTGTCGGACGTGTCTTTATTGTGCTAGTCACAACCAAAGATCATTGAGCGGAGCAAGATGGTCCACTCCTGCAAAATCCAGTGGACTAACATGTAGTACGGAACGGGGCAGGACGTCTGCCATTTTAGCAAACCCGACCCGACTGCTGTGGAATGTGTAATCAGCAAAGATCATAGAGCGGAGTCGGGTTGGGCTGGTTTCTTTATTTGAAAATAGAAATGAGGAAAACGATCAAGGGAATGATTTGGTATGGTAATTGAAAAGTTTCTGAAATACTAACTTAGAATGGAATCAGAGCATGCAACCATTGTCTTTTTTGAGGACGGATGAGAGTTTTGGATTACAGCCTAGGATGGAATTAATTTTAGCAAATGTTTGCTTGCTGTCAGAGCAATATTTCAATGGCCTGCATTATCTGCAATTCGAACATAAAAAATGGCAAGGAGAGGGCAATGCTTAGGAAGGAACGGCTGGTTTAAGCTGATGATAGACACAGAATGCTGGAGTAACTCAGCAGGACAGGCGGTATCTCTGGAGAGAAGGAATGGGTGATGTTTCGGGTCAAGATCCTTCTTCAGACTGAAAGTCTCTTTCCCGTAATTTTCAGTCTGAAGAAGGGTCTCGACCCGAAACGTCACCCATTCCTTCTCTCCAGAGACACTTCCTGTCCCGCTGAGGTACTCCAGCATACAACAGCGAGTGTTCAAGGATGATTAATGCACCTGGCTCCAGTTTATGTACTTTTATTTTTTATTTTTTTATTTATTAGAAGTACAGTAATGTGGCACCAAGGTGCCAAATATATATTGGCATGTTACATTTTATGTACAGCTTCATTTAAAAAAAAATAATAATAAGAGAGAAAGAGAATAGATAATAGAAAATAGAAAAACATGTGATGTATGGTGTGTGAAAAAGAAAAGGGAAGAAAGAGAGAAAGTGAGAGAAAATAAAAAATAAGGAGAGAGAAAAAGAAAGAGTAGAAAGTAAGAGAAAGGAGATAGGTATTTATATTCTTGACCATCCTTCACCCAGTCCTGAAACAATTGGTTTTACGATTTTGTTGCACCATATGCTTCCAAGAAGTCGATAAATGGATACCAACTCGTTAAGAATTGGTCTGGTTTATCTGTTAGGAGGAATCACATTTCTTCAAGATGTGCTGTATCCAACATGTTTATAATCCACATTTTAAGCGTTGGTATGGGTGTATTTTTCCAAAATTTAAGTATAAGTTTTTTTGCCATTATTAACCCATAATTAAAAAATGAATTTTAAAATGTGTTCAAATTGTTCCCGTCTCCCGTTACTCCAAGTATAATCATTTCAGTGTTTAAGAAGGAACTGCAGATGCTGGAAAATCAAAGGTACACAAAAATGCTGGAGAAACTCAGCGGGTGCAGCTGCTGAGTTTCTCCAGCATTTTTGTATAATCATTTCAGTGTTAGGCTCCATTTTTATCTTGAATAATTTTGCAAATATTTCAAAGATATCGCTTCAGAATTTATGAAGTTTTATGCAGGAAACAAAGGAGCGTGTTATAGTGGCATTTTGAGATAAACATTTATCACAAATGGGAGAAGTATTTGGATAAAATGTGCTCAGTCTAGTTTTTGAATAATATAATCTATATAAAATTTTTAATTGAATTGTTATGTCTTACATTAATCGAGCATTTGTGTATATATATCAAATACTTTTCCCATGTTTCTTTCGTGATTTTTATCATTAATTCTCGTTCCCAATCTTCTCTAAGTGCCTCTGTCGATGGTAGCTCTACATTTAAAATACTATTATATAGATATGATATTAATTTCTGTGAGTCAGCTTTAATATTCATTCAGTTTATGTACTTAACTTCATCCCGCGTTGAAACCGATTCACCAGTAAATCCACGCTTCATTCCCCTGTTTTCATTACTTGTATTTAAGAAGGAACTGCAGATGCTGGAAAATTGAAGGTATACAAAAAAGCTGGAGAAACTCAGCGGGTGCAGCAGCATCTATGGAGCGGAGGAAAAAGGCAACGTTTCGGGCCGAAAACCTTCTTCAGACTGATCGGGGGTGGGGGGGCGGGGAGAAGAAAGGAAAAAGGAGGAGGAGCCCGAAGGCTGGGGGATGGGAGGAGACAGCAGGAGGGCTGAGGAAGGGGAGGAGACAGCAAGGACTAACAAAATTGGGAGAATTCAATGTTCATGCCCCCAGGATGCAGACTCCCCAAGCGGAATATGAGGTGCAAATACGAGTCTGCATCCTGGGGGCATGAACATTGAATTCTCCCACTTTTGTTAGTTGACTGGCAGCTTCCTCTTTAAATCTTCCTCTTTCACCTTGGCTCACCCTCCTCTGTGTAAAGAGTCCCACACCAGCATTCACTGACTCCCCAGCACCTCATCCAGATAATGCTAACACACAGGGAGTTCAACGGCCTTGGGCAAGTAACAGGCTTATCCTGTTGTTTTGGCACGATACAGCTCCAAAATCATAATACTCAAAAGCAGAATACTGATGGAGTTTCAATGAAACGCCCTGTTTCACTCTGATTATTAGCAATATTTAGCAACTGTAGTTTCTTCGTTTAAAATCTGCAATGCCTGATGTCAAGATAAAATAAAGTATGAGTAATTTTATATTCATGACCTCTGGTGGTCCCAAATTATTTATAGCTAATCAAATATTCTATTTAGAAGGCTGTGAAATTGCACATCGCAAAACATGGTAAGACAAGGATCAATACATTTGTTTTTATTAATGTTGCTTGAGATATGTTGGTTAGGACAATGGTGCAAGATGAATGTTGGGAGGAACAACTCTACTATTTCTCAGATGATGCTCTGGAAGTTCTGGGATAAAACAGCCGTATTGGATGTATCACCATCAGATATCACTCACTCATGTATGATCATTCTCCTGGACAGTCCTTTTTGTGGATCTTGAGATGGCTGAAGAGGCCAATCCTGGAGACGCAGATTTTATTGCAATGTCATAAGTGATAGGAGCAGTATTAGGCCATTCAGACCATCATGTCTACTCCGCCATTCAATCATGGCTGATCTATCTCTCCTAACCCCATTCTCCTGCCTTCTACCTATAACCCCTGACACCTGTACTAATCAAGAACATATCTCGGCCTTAAAAATATCTGAAAAATACTGAAATAACTGAAAAATATCCATTGATTTGCCTTCTGTGACAATGAATTCGACAGATTCACCACCCTCTGATTAAAGAAGTTCCTCATCATCTTCCTAAAGGAATGTCCTTTATTTTAGTATAAGAGCAGGGAGGTTCTACTGCAGTTGTACAGGGTCTTGGTGTGACCACACCTGGAGTATTGCGTACAGTTTTGGTCTCCTAATCTGAGGAAATACATTCTTGCCATAGAGGGAGTACAGAGAATGTTCACCAGAATGATTCCTGGGATGGCAGGACTTTCATATGAGGAAAGACTGGATAGACTTGGCTTGTACACGTTGGAATTCAGAAGACTGAGGGTGGATCTTATAGAAACTTACAAAATTCTTAAGGAGTTGGACAGGCTAGATACAGGAAGATTATTCCCGATGTTGGGGAAGTCCAGAACTAGGGATCACAGTTTAAGGATAAGAGGGAAGACTTTTAGGACCGAGATGAGGAAATCATTTTCTGTGGAATTCTCTGCCACAGAAGGTAGTTGAGGCCAGTTCATTGGCTATATTTAAGAGGGAGTTAGATTTGGCCCTTGTGGCTAAAGGGATCAGGAGGTATGGAGAGAAGGCAGGGATGGGATACTGAGTTGGATGATCAGCCATGATCATATCAAATGGCGGTGCAGGCTCGAAGGGCCGAATGGCCTACTCCTGCACCTATTTTCTATGTCCTTTAATTCTGAGGATATGACCTCTGGCCCTAAACTCTCCCACTAGTGGAAACATCCTTTCCACTCTACCCAAGCCTTTCACTATCCGGTAAGTTCAATGAGGTCCCCACTCATCCTTTCAAACTGCAGCGAGTAGAGGTCCAGTGCCATCAAAAAAGTGTCCCTTCAGTCGATGCCTGTGCACGACATCTTTTAATGTGGGGAGACTGGAGCACGGACAGCCACCACACATTCCTGACAGCCAGACCTAGTTATAATGGCGTAGATGATTGGGAGCCTCTCCTTGCTGCAGCCCTTTCCCCTTTCTCAGTGCTTCACCTGGCACCCAGCCACCATACCGTGTGTTTCTCTGTTGAGGTATTTTTCTTGGGCCGCACTTTGTCCAGAACCTCCCTTTTCATCTGACTGGTGCCAGGACCATAGCTCCAGACAGTTTAGCTCTCAGGATCTTAGACACACACAAGCTTCTCCACCATGTCCAGAGACCCTCAGAGAAACATAGAAAATAGGTGCAGGAGTAGGCCATTCGGCCCTTCGAGCCAGCACCACCATTCAAAATTATCATGGCTGATCATCCAAAATCAGTACCCCGTTCCGGCTTTTTCCCCATATCCCTTCCCTTAGCCTTAAGAGCTAAATCTAACTCTTGAAAACATCCAGTGAATTGACCTCCACTGCCTTATGTGGCAGAGAATTCCACAGATTCACAACTCTCTGAGTGAAGAAGTTTTTCCTCATCTCAGTCCTAAATGGCCTACCCCTTTTTCTTAAACTGTGACCCCTGGTTCTGGACTCCCCCAGCATCGGGAACATTTTTCCTGGATCTACCCTGTCCAATCTTAAGAATTTTATGTTTCTATAAGATCCCCTCTCATACTTCTAAATTCCAGCGACCCATTCTTTCATCATACGTCAGTCCCGCCATCCCTGGAATTAACCTGGAATACCTACGCAGCACTCCCTCAATAGCAATAATGTCCTTCCTCAAATTAGGATACCAAAATTGCACACAATACTCCAGGTGCAACTACAGTAGAACTTCCTTGCTCCTAAGCTCAAATCCTCAGCAGAAGTACCCAGCAATGGACTAGGTCAGCTTCAAAGCATTGTCATATCTACCCAAATCCACAGGCCTTCACCTTCATTGTCACCTTTTCCACAGCCAAAAATGGACCACTGTGGGCTCCACCTTTTGTTGGTCATCGGTGCCAGCTCCGATATGTTCAATCCCTTTTCATACCTCTAGTTTCCCTCTACTGTGATTCTCAGTCTGAAGAAGGGTCTCGACCCGAAATATCACCTATTCCTTTTCTGCAGAGATGCTGTCTGACCCTCTGAGATATTCCAGCATTTTGTGACTACCTTCACCTTTTTTGAAATGCTGGAGTAACTCAGCGGGTGAGGCAGCATCTCTGGAGAGAAGGAATGGGCGACGTCTCGGGTTGAGACCCTTCTTCAGACTGATGTCAGGGGAGGGGGCGGGAGAAAGATAGAATATAGTCGGAGACAGTAAGAATAGTGGGAGAACTGGGAAGGGGATGGCGAGAGAAAGCAAGGGCTATCTGAAGTTAGAGAAGTGGGGTGTGGTGGGGTGTAAACTACCCAAGCAAAATATGAGGTGCTGTTCTTCCAATTTGCGTTGGGCCTCATTCTGACAATGGTTCCGCAGCATCTTCAGACACGCATCCAAGTAACTCAGCAAGGGGGGTTCGGGGGGGGGGGTTCTGCCTTCATCACCCTGTCAGCTAAAGAGATCCAGGTATGGAGACACAAGGAACTGCATGTTAGAATCCTCAGTTAAACACAAAATGCTGGAGTGACTCAGCAGGTCAGGCAAAGGAAACAACCCTGGCTTATCCAATCTTTCTGCACGGCTACAATTTTCAGTTCTGGCAAAAGCTTGTAAACATCCTCTGCAAACTGAAGGCCATCACTTATTTTCTGTAACCTGTCAATTGGTGAACAATTTCCATTCAAATAATTAAACAATTAGATTTCAATGATTCTTCCCCATGACTCAGAGTAAAACAACTAATTTAGCAGTTTTGGTTTCCTGAAGTCTTTCTCTTTCCTGAACTTTATATAAGATATCATTTTAAGATTAATGGAAAGTGTTGTGAGGCAAATGAAACTTTCACTACTCGTAATTTACTTAACTTTATTTAAGCTTTAAGCAACTTATTTCCTTAATACATAAACTCAGAAACGTCTGGCAAACATGGCTGATCCCGCAGGCTTTTCCCGCCCAAAATACTTTGCACATGCGCACACTCCGGAAAAGTCCTGCACATGCGCACACTCTAGAAGAGCTCCGCACATGCGCCCACTTCATTCTCCCCTCCTATTTATAAGTTGAGACGGTCAGGAGGTTTAATACGTCTTGATGACCGTCGCAGCACTGGAGCTTCAGGAGATAATGGGGTTTCAATAGCTGGGGGTAGATATATTGCTTGGTCATCAACTTCACTCATATTGTTATTTAGATTTACAATTTTAGAATTTCTTATAGAAGTTTCCATAGGGGATGCTGGAAGTGTTGGAGGAAGTTCTCGATTAGTGTTATCAAGAAGTGACGGAGCTGATGGAGGAAGTTCTCGATTAGTGTTATCAAGAAGTGACGGAGCTGATGGAGAAGACGGACATGGTGCAAGGTCACAAAGTGAGACAGTTGACTGACGTCCATCCCGATACTTGATAGTTGCATAAGAAGGGTTGACATCAGTCAGTTCAACTTCATCAACAAAAGGTTCATTCTTATTTAATCGGACATAACGACAAAGCAACACAGGCCCAGGGCTAGTCAACCATGATGGCAGAGAAGTACCACTAGAAGAACGCCGTTTGAAGTTAAAGAACCGCTCCTGTGGAGTAGTATTGGTAGCAGTTGACAGTAGAGATCTGATGGAGTGTAATGCATCTGGTAGAACACATTCCCAATGCTGATCTGGTATATCATTTGACTTTAAAGCCAGTTTCACTGCTTTCCAAATGATTCCGTTATACCTCTCAACCTGACCATTTCCAATAGGATGATATGGTGTTGTTTTACTTGTTGCAATTCCTCTCTTAGAAAGGTAATCCTTTATATCTTTTGACATGAATGAGGTGGCCCTATCAGAATGTATGTAAATTGAAAATCCACAGAATGAAAACAGTTGATCTGAACATTTGATAACCATAGCAGCTGACATATTTGGACAAGGAAAGGCAAATGGAAACTTCGAATATTCATCAACTAAGGTAAGTATATAAACATTTAGAGAGGAGGATGGTAAAGGCCCTTTGAAGTCAATGCTCAAACGTTCCATAGGTTGAGTAGCTTTGATCAATCTTCCTTCTTCAGGACGGAAGAACCTTGGTTTTAATTCAGCACAGATTCTACATGAAGCACACGTCATCGTCACATCTTCTGTAGAGAAAGGTAAGTTTTTGGAACGAACATAGTGTAACAAACGAGTGACTCCAGGATGACACAGCCCATTGTGAAGATCAGTGAGTGCACAAAATCCTCGAGTTAATGTATCCGGAGCAACATTATCCTTACCAGGACGGTACTCAATTGAATAACTATAGGCAGATAATTCAATCCTCCATTCATGAATTTTATTGTTTTTAATCTTCGTTCGTTTCCGATTATCCAGCATAAAAGCTACTGGACGCTGATCTGTTATCAAAGTGAAGTGCTGGCGAGCAAGGAAATGACTCCATTTCCTCACTGCTTCAATAATTGCTGTAGCTTCCTTTTCGACGGGTGGGTAGTGCAATTCACTACCTTGGAGAGTACGAGACATGAAAGCCACTGGTCGTCCTCCTTGATTTAATGTTGCTGATACTGCTAAATCAGAGGCATCACATTCAACAACAAAGGGGAGATCCTCATCGATGGTGTGTAATGTCGCAGATTCCAATTGTTTCTTTAAAGAAGTAAAGGCACCAATTGCTGTAGAGTCAAGGGGGAAAGATTTTGCTCTAATCAAAGGTTGAATTTTGTCAGAAAAATTTGGTATCAATTTAGCATAATATGCAAATATCCCAAGAACCCTTCGTAGAGAGTTTAATGTAGCTGGAACAGGTATCTCTTGGGGTGGGCGGAGTCTTTCTGGATCAGGCTTGATTATATCATTTCCAACCCAATAACCAAGAATATTAATTGATGACACTGATGTTATTGACTTTGCCTCATTTCATGTTAGATTTTTAGAATGTACAACATCTAAAAACCGTTGTACATTTTCATCATGTTCAGCTTGGCCTTTTCCTGCAATAGTTATATTATCAAGATAAGGGAAAGTATCTAAGGTTTTCCTGTTCAACAAGTTTGTCCATCTCTCTCTGAAAAACAGCCACGCCATTAGTTACACCAAAAGGAACTCTGCAGTAGTGATATAATTTCCCATTTGCTTCAAACAGTGTATTTCTTCTCCGATTCCTTCAAAAGAATTTGGTAGTAAGCACTTTTAAAGTCAAAAGTAGAGAATATCTTATACTTAGCTAATGTATTGATAATCTCTTCTATTCGAGATAATGGATATGCATCAAGCGCCGTGAACTGGTTTATAGTTTGAGAGTAATCAATGCAGAGTCTCTTTCTATGTCTCTCCAAGGGATCCTTAACCACGACAACTTGTGCCCTCCAAGGGGAAGAACTGGGTTCTATAATCCCTTCTTGTAGAAGATTAGTTACTTCTGTGTTGATAAAGTTCCTATCATCTTTACTAAAATGTCTTGATTTTGTAGCAATTGGCTTGCACTTGGAGGATAAATTAGTGAATAATGAAGGACATTGAACAGATGCAGCAGAAAAACCACACAATACTGGTGGCTTTGACAATACAAGATCAAGCATAGTTCCTTCATACATTATTTGAAGTAATCTGTGCAGTCTCTGGCAATCCTGACCTAGAATTATATCGCTACACAAATTTTTCAAAATACCAAGACACAGATTTATAGCTAGTTTTGTTCAGAATAAAGTCTACAATACAAGATCCTATGATTTGAGTATTGAGAGTTGTCAGAGCCATCGACATTTCTCTATTTGAAGGAATTATAGTTAGATTTAGTCGAGACACAACTTGTTCACTTATAAAGCTTTCTGAACTGCCAGAATTAAGTAGTACATTAAGTGTATGGCCATTAATAGATACAGTTGTACCTGCATGAGACAAGCTCTGAGGAAATGCAACTGTAATTGCACATAAAGAAGGCGTATACATGGCAGCAGTCACAATTTTAGTAGTTGCTTTGGACTTGCATACTCTAGAATAATGTCCCTTCTTGCCACAACTATTACAAGTTGCCTCTCGAGCAGGACATATCTCTCTCTTATGAATATTACCCCTGCAAAACTAACAGTTCCTTTTTGAATAATTATATGCTGCAGCAAGGGCACCTTTATAAGTAGAAATTGTTTCAGTTTGCTCCATATTAGTACTTGGGTCAAATTATTTTGTAGTAGTTGCAGCGGAATACACATTAGATGAGCCATAAGGTGGCATTCGATAAGTTTGTGCCTCTGACAATGTCGGGTCTAGAGGATGTGGTTAGCCATATTAAGCCGTCGGGTTCCCCTTGTGATGCTGTCCCTCCTCTTCTTTTTAAAGAGGTTTTCCCGAGTATAGGGCAGTCGGTTCTTGCCATCATAAACAGTAGCTTGTGTTCTGGGGTTGTCCCCGTAAATTTTAAACACGCAGTAGTGCAACCACTACTTAAGAAACCTGGCCTGGATCAAACTGTTCTGGCCAATTTTAGGCCGATCTCCAAGTTGCCATTTATCTCTAAAATCATGGAGAAAGTAGTTTATGCTCAGCTGAAACTCTTCCTGGATGAGCACAATATTCGGGAGGTTTTCCAGTCTGGATTCAAAGCTATGCATAGCAGAGTCGGCTCTGCTAAGGGTCTTTAACGACATCCTCCTGGCAAACGACTCCGGTAATTATGTGGTTCTTGTCTTGCTGGACCTATCTGCCGCCTTCGATACAGTGGACCATGGAACTTTAATTTCCCGATTACAGCACCAAGTGGGCATTTGTGGCAGTGCCCTGGGATGGTTCAGGTCCTATCTGGCAGACAGAACCATGCGTGTAAGCCTTGCTGGCTTTGAATCCTCCTCCACTCCCTTGGCATATGGGGTTCCACAGGGCTCAATTTTAGGGCCCCTGCTCTTCTCTCTATACCTACTTCCTCTGGGCTCAATTTTAAGAAGGCATGGCATCTCCTTTCACTTTTACGCAGATGATGGCCAGTTATATATGCCACTCAGGAAAGAAGACGACTATTCTCTAAAATCACTTCTGTCTTGTCTTGAAGACATTAAGTCCTGGATGGCCTTAAACTTTCTGGGACTTAATGAAAAAAAGACAGAGGTGATTTTGTTTGGCCCCAATGGCTGCCGTGAACCTCCCTTTGTTGACTTGGGTCCACTGGCATTGTCCGTAAAGCCAACAGTTTTAAACCTGGGTTTTAGGATGGACGGTGATTTTAAACTAGATAAACAAATAGGCGCGGTGGTTAAGTCCAGCTTCTTTCACCTAAGGAAGCTGGCAAAGGTGAAGCCCATCCTCGAGCGGCAGCATTTTGAAACAGTAATCCAAGCCTTTATTACATCTAGGCTGGATTACTGTAACGCACTCTACTCTGGAGTCGCACGAGCTTCATTGGCTCGTCTCCAGCTGGTTCAAAATGCTGCCGCTCGCCTTTTGACCGGAACTCGAAAGAGGGAGCACATTACGCCAATTTTGGCCTCCCTTCACTGGCTCCCAGTGCACTTTCGAGTTCATTTTAAAATTCTTTTATTTGTTTTCAAATCGTTGAATGGGCTCGCCCCGCCTTACCTCTCTGAGCTGCTCCACCTATATGCTCCTGCCCGGTGCCTCAGGTCAGCTACTCCTTGAGGTACCACGGTCTAAGCGGAAGCTCAGAGGGGATAGAGCCTTTTCTGTTGCTGCTCCGGCACTTTGGAACACCTTGCCGTTGCACATCAGACAGGCCCCCTCACTGTCCATCTTCAAATCCTCCCTAAAAACTCATTTTTATTCTCTGGCTTTCGACACTGGCTGAGACATTGCTACTGTTCTTAGTGCTTTTAATGTCTTTTAATTTTTACTGTTTTTAGTCCTTCGTTTTACGGTTTTTAATGGTTTGTAATAACTTTTTGTCCATGAGTTCTCATGTACAGCACTTTGTGGCAACTGCGGTTGTTTAAAGCGCTTTATAAATAAAGTTTATTATTATTATTATATTATAAGCATCTGAATTTTTCTGAGCCAAGTCTAAAGAGTAAGCTTGATTGTAAGCTGACTATAAATCCAAGGTTTTGTGTTCTAATAGTCTCCGTCGTATTAAAGACGATGCCAAACCATTGATAAGAGTCTCGAATAACTTCCTGTCGATATTGATCAGCCGTAACTGCTTTGAAGGCAGTCTTTACTAAGTGTTTGAAGTTCTTGTAAAAATTCATCAAGTGACTCACCAGGTTTTTGCTTCCGAGTAGCAAGGAGGTGTCGAGCGAATATCACGTTGGGTGTCTTAACGACGAGTCTGCTTAGTACATCAATTGCAGAATCATTTGCAGCAGCAGGTGAGTTGTGATCCAGATCCAAGCGCTGTGGTTTCAACAGTTTCTCCATCCCAAGTCGGACTGTTTGATTTCTAAGATAAGTTGCTTAAATTGTTGTGAGGCAAATGAAACTTTCACTACTCGTAATTTACTTAACTTTATTTAAACTTTAAGCAACTTATTTCTTTGCACATGCGCACACTCCAGAAAAGTCCTGCACAAGCGCACACTCTAGAAGAGCTCCGCACATGCGCCCACTTCAGATAGGTTACAAAACAGATTACTACGTCTAAAGAAGAGTCTCAACCCGAAACATCGCCTATCCATGTATCTCCAGAGATGCTGCCAGACATGCTGAGTTACGCCGGCACTTTGTATTATTTTGCTGTGTTCAATTTATGTGCTTCCCAGAGTTCTATTCTGAAGAATGATTGACAGAAAATATCAAGATGTTTTGCTCACTGCAGGCAACAAGCAAGAGCAATTAAGGAACCTTTTAATGAACATCACAATTGATTCTGCCACCACACCATTCCTCTGGACAATGCCTTCAGGTTCCATTAAATCATTGTGCAAAATGTTTTCACCTCGTCACTTTTGCCATCTTCATATGTCCTCTGGTTGTTGACCCTTGTAGAATGGTAGACCCTCTTACTCAATACCCTGACTGATGAAAGAACTGCAGATGCTGGTTTAAACCAAAGATACATACAAAAAGCTGGAGTAACTCAGCAGGACATGCAACATCTCTGGAGATGGAATAAGTGACGTTTCAGGTCAAGACCCTTCTTCAATGCCATACACCTTCTGTACCACTCTATCTACTTGTGTTGCCATTTTCAGGGAGCTGTTGGGAGAGGGACAGTTGTGGATTCCCTTGTGCTGCTGCTGGTAGTTTGGAAGTGTATAAGACCATGAGGGGGATACGGTGAATCCAGTCTTTTACCCAGAGTAGGGGAATCAAGAACCAGAAGATGCAAGTTTAAGGTGAGAGGGGACAGGTTTAATAGAGATCTGATGGGGCAATTTTTTCCACACAGAGGGTGGTGGGTATATGGAACTAGCTGCCGGAGATAGTTGAGGCAAGTACTATAACAACATTTAAAAGACATTCGGACGGGTACACAAATAGGAAAGGTTTGGAGCAAGGGTGTAAATTTCACCTAGCCAGAGGGTAAATTTGTTGATTCTGGATTAGTACATATTTTTTCTCATTGACTGTGTTTTGTTCTGGTATACCAGTATCTGTTCATCATTAGTTGTTCATAAATAAGTGAAATAACATTGTTATGTGCTATTAAGGTTGCAGGGGTAAATAGGTCGAAAAAGGTTGGGAACCCCTGGTTTCGAGGGGCATGGGCCAAATGCGTGCAGGTGGGACTAACGTGGATGGGACATCTTGGTCAGCATGGGCAAGTTGGGCCTGTTTCTCTGCTGCGTGACTATATTTCCTCAAAGTATTGTGAGAAGGAAATGTCATAGTTGTCATTGAAATGGAGATGTCCTGCTGTTACACCAACACTTTGTGTTTTACTTGAGATATCATGTCTGTAGGATTTTAAACGATGCTGCCTTCGTCGTTCAAGTTGCAATGGCAGAATTTACCGAAACCGAAACCCAACCAAGATGAATCTTCAAATCGGATTTCTCGGAAATTCAAAACTGAAAGTAAGATTAGGACGTGGAGTGATAAAAACTAAACCAACATCCGATGCAGCAGAGCAGAACGGAGCATCGGCGGTGGGAGACCGGTCTCCGGGACACGGCGGAGGCTGCGACGTCCTCCTGCAACCAAACGCCCGCAGGGGCCGGAGCCCAGGCCCGGCTGCCCCGGGACAGTCCCAGGTCAGTTGTCACGTTTATTTCATCCAGCTTTCTTCCCCCGACTGTTTTGTAAACACGGATTGCTGCGACATAAAAACAGCGCCCGCCGTTGCGGTCTCTTGCGGATAGGAGGGAAAGGGGGGGAGAGAGGAGGTAATGGGGGGGGAGGGGGGTGGAGAGGGAAAGGGGATGGAGAGGGAAAAGGGATGGAGAAGGGAGGGAAATGGGGGGAGGCGTGAGGAACTGGCGGAGGGAAGGAGGACGGCAGAGGGAAAGGGGTTGGCGGAGGAGGATGGGTGGGGGGGGGGGGGGAGAGAGTCAGAAAAGAAGGCGGGTGGAAGAAGGGATGGCAGAAGAGAGAAGGGGATGAGTAGGGAAGTGCGTGTTTATGTGTGAGAGAGAGACCGTGTCCGCAACGGCCTCCCTCCCTCCCTCAGCCGCGCGCTCTCCCTGCCGGCCGTTGGCGCGCGTGACGACGCCGCGCTGTTTAAGGGCCTGTCCCATGTCTGAAGAAGGGATTCGGCCCGAAACGTTGCCTATTTCCTTCGCTCCATAGATGCTGCTGCACCCGCTGAGTTTCTCCAGCTTTTTTGTGTAGCATGCGTCTAGCGCGCCCAAATGTGGTGGCTTGAGGCGTACGGCCGCGGGGCCTATAGCGGAGCTATAAGATCTTTGCTTCCAACCGCGGATACGTCTGGAGTTGTGCGCCCCGACATCATACTCAAAGATTATAGAGGAGCTCTGCTATAGGATCTTTGATACTCACCAATCAGCTGGGCAGGAGGCGGGCCGACTGCGCACGAAGACGGGCGGTGACGTCATCACGCAACGGCACGATGGGTGGTGACGCCATCGCGCAAGATAGGCCACTCCTGCGAAATGCAACGGGCTGACGTGCAGTACGCTACGGAGCAAAGTTCCGCTATAGGATCTTTGCTACGGAGGGGATCCTGGGCGTATTCCCCGCCCATTTTAGTAACCGGAACCTACCCGACTCGCAGTGTAATCAACGTTGCGGGGAACAGTTTGTGTGTGCGATATAGGGTTAGATTCATAATTCTGTTAGTTCATACTTCTGTTAATTCTTGTCAAGAATAAAATTTGACTGGTAATTGTCTTTTTTAATGTTTTTTAAATCATTTCTTATTTAATGGCTCATAAGCTGTGTTTGAGTTGATTTTGAAAAGTTTTGTGGAGTGCAAAATCGGATGTAAAATGAATGAGCTAGCGACATGGAAAAAATGACGGAGTTTAATGACGGAGTGCTGTCGTAGCATGGAATCAAAGGCCGAATGTGGCACCCACAAGACAGGCAGAAACACACGCAGCCAGACACACAGAGTTTTAATATTACACTAGACCAAGTGCAGACCTGTTGGGTCTGTTTCCCCAACGTGGGCGGAGGGGGGGAGGGGAGGGTGAGAAGAGGAGGGAGGGGAGAGGGGGAGGAGGAAATGGGAGAGATTTGGGAGGGAGCGCAGGGCGGGGGTGGGGGGGTGAGAGGGGGATGGGAAGGGGGAGGAGTGGGAGGAGAGTGGAGAGGGCAGGAAAGGGGGGAGAGGGGTAGGGGGGTGGGAGAGGGGCAGCGGGGAGTGGTGCAAGAGAGAGAGGGTGGGGGGGAGATGGGAGTGAAGAGGGGGGAGAGAGTGGGTGGGAGGGGAGGAGGGAGAGGGATGGGGGAAGGAGGGAGAGAGGTGAGGAGAGGGGGAAGGGGAGGATGAGAGTGGGGGAGGGGGAGAGAGGGGTGTGGGAAGGGGAGAGAGGGAGGGGAAGGAGGAGAGAGAAAGGGAAGGGGAGAGAGGGGGAAGAGTGTGGAGGGAGGGGAGAGTGGTGAGGGGAAGGGAGGGGGGAGTGAGGGGTGAGGGGGGTGGGGGGAGATAAGTGGAAGATTGGGGAGGGAGAGGTGTAGGGGTAAGTGGTGGAAGTGGGAGGGGTAGAGGGAGTGGTGGAAGAGGGACAGAGGGGTAGGGAACAGGTGGGGGAGAGGGGAGAGAGAAGGGAGGGGGGAGAGGGGTGGGGGAGGGACAGGGGTGGGGTAAGGGGAAGAGTGGGGAGGGAGGGGGAGAGGGGTAGGGGGTGGTGGAAGAGGGACAGAGGTGGGGGAGAGAGAAGGGTGGGGGGGGAGAGAGGGATGGGGTGGGGGCAGGAGGGGGAGGAGAGGGATGGGTGGGGGAGGGGGCAGGGAGCGGGGTGGGAGAAGGGGAGAGAGGGAGGAAGGGGAGAAGGGAAGGAGGAGAGAGAGTGGGAAGAGTGTGGTGGGAGGGGGAGGGGGGAGAGAGGGGAAAGAGTGGGGAGGGAGAGTGGTAGAAGACAGGGGGAGTGGTGGAAGAGGGACAGAGGGGAAGGGGTGGGGGAGAGGGAAGGGAGGGGGAGAGAGAGTGGTGGGGGAGGCAGAGGGGTGGAGTAAGGGGGAGAGGTGGAAGAGTGGGGAGGGAGGGGTAGGGGGAGTGGTGGAAGATGGACAGGGGGGAGGGGAGAGAGGGAAGGGGGTGGGGTAGAGAGGGAAGGGGGGAGGGGGGGTGAGGAGAGGGAGATGGAGAGGGAGGAGAGAGGAGTGGGGGAGGCGAGGAGAGAGGGGAGGGGGAGAGAGGTGTGGGGGAGGTGAGATGAGGTAGAGGGGGAAGAGTGTGGATGGAGGGGGAAGAGTGGGGTGGGGGAGAGGGAAGGGGGTGGGGGAGAGAGGGAAGGGGGTGGGGGAGAGAGGGAGGGGGATGGGGATGGGAGGGAGAGGAGAGGGAGATGGAGAGGGGGAGGAGAGAAGGATGGGGGAGGGGAGAGAGGGATGGGGAGGGTGAGAGAGGTGTGGCGGAGGGGAGGGAGGGAGGGGAGGAGGGAGATGGGGTAGGGGAGGGAGGGGTAAGAGTGTGGAGGGAGGGGGAGAGGGGTGGGGGAAGGGGGTGGGGGAGAGAGGGAAGGGGGTGGGGGAGTGAAGGGGGAGTGGGGTAGGGGGTGGGGGAGAGGGATGGGGGTGGGAGGAGGAGGGATGGGGTAGGGGAGGGAGGGGTAAGAGTGGAGGGAGGGGTAAGAGTAGAGGGGTGGGGGGAGAGGGGAAATAGTGGGGAGGGAGAGTGGAAGGGGGAGGTGTAGGGACAGTCCATCTGTCCCCCATTCCCTTTCACCCCCAATCCTCTTTCTCTATTCCCATGCCGAGCTTCGACACAGGCGGTGGGGGGGAGGGGCTGGGGCTGGTGCAAAGGCATATGCAAATGGATCCATTCCGATTGGACCTCTGTGAGTATTGGGCATTGTGATTTTATTTTTAAAAAGTGTACATAAACACGACAAAATTTAATCAGGAGTGGATACTTGGAATGGAAAGTGAAATCTACCGAAATGGAAAAAATCTCGGCGATTATGCGTCTGGTGTTGGCGTAGTAACGAATCAAAGGCTGGCAGCCACAGACTTTTATATAATACTAGACCAAGTGCAGACCCGTTGGGTCTGTTTCCCCAACGCGCGTTTGCAGGTGAGGGGGGGGGGGGGGGGGCGGCGGCATCACACTCACACTAACCACCCCCCAAACACACAGGTGGGCGGAGGGGGGGAGGGGGAGACGGGGTGGGGAGAGGGGAGGGTGAGAAGAGGGGAGGGAGGGGAGAGGGGAGGAGGAAATGGGAGATAATTGGGAGGGAGAGCAGAGCGGGGTAGGGGGAGTGAGAGGGGGATGGGAAGGGGGAGGAGAGTGGGGAGGGCAGGAAGGGGGGAGAGGGGTAGGGGGGTGGGAGAGGGGTAGCGGGGAGTGGTGCAAGAGAGAAGGGAAGGGGGTGGGGGGGAGATAGGGGTGGGAGAGGAGGGGGAGGGAGGGAAGGAGGGAGAGGGGTGAGGAGAGAGGGAGATAGAGAGGGGGGGAGGGGAGGATGATAGTGGGGTGGGGAGTGGGGGAAGGGGAGGGGGAGAGAAGTGGAAGAGTGGGGAGGGAGGGAGGGGGAGAGGGGTAGCGGGAGTGGTGGAAGAGGGACGGGGAGTGGTGGAAGAGAGACAGAGGGGTATGGGAAGGGGTGGGGGAGAGAGGGAAGGGAGGGGGAGAGAGAGGGGTGGGGGAGGGAGAGGAGTGGGGTAAGGGGTAGATGGGGAAGAGTGTGGATGGAGGGGGAAGAATGCGGAGAGGGAAGGGGGTGGGAGAGGGAAGGGGGTGGGGGAGAGAAGGGGTGGGGGAAGAGGTAGGGGAGAGGGAGATGGAGAGGAGGAGGAGAGAGGGGTGGGGGACGGATAAGGGTGGGGTAAGGGGGAGAGAAGTGGCAGAGTGGGGAGGGAGGGGTAGGGGGTGTGGTGGAAGAGGGACAGGGGGGAAGGGGGAGAGGGGTGTGGGGGAGGAGGGAGGGAGGTGAGGAGGGAGATGGGGTGAGGGGGAAGAAAGGGGAGAGTGAAGGGGGTGGGGGGGGATGCGGGAGGAGGTAGGGGAGAGAGAGTGAGGAGAGGGAGATGGAGAGGGGGAGGAGAGGGGTGGGGGATGGGGAAGAGAGGGATGGGGGAGGGGGAGAGATGTGTGGGGGAGGGGAGGAGGGAAATGGGGTAGGGGAGGGAGGGAGTAGAGTGTGGAGGGAGAGGGGTAGGGGGGAGAGGGGAAATAGTGGGGAGGGAGAGTGGGAGAGGGAGGGGGGGAGAGAAGTGGAAGAGTGTGGAGGGAGGGAGGGGGAGAGGGGTAGGGGGAGTGGTGGAAGAGGAGGGACAGAGGGGTAGGGGAAGGGGTGGGGGAGGGGGAGAGAGGGATGGGGAGGGAGAGGGAGAGGGGTGGGGTAAGGGGAGAGAATGGGGAGGGAGGGAAGGGTAGGGGGAGTGGTGGAAGTGCCAGAGGGGTAGGGGAAGGGCGGGGGGAGAGAGGGAAGGGTTGGGGTAGAGAGGGAATGGAGGTGGGGGAGAGAGGGATGGGAGCGGGAGAGGGGTGAGGAGAGGGGGAGGGGTGGGGGAGGCGAGGAGAGAGGGGAGGTGTGGGGGAGGGGGAGATGGGGTAGTGGGTAGAGGGGGAAGAGTGGATGGAGGGGGAAGAGTGGGGTGGGGGAGAGAGGGAAAGGGGTGGGGGAGGGGAGGGGGCGGGGGTGGGGGAAAGAGGGAAGGGGGTGGGGAGGGAAGGGGGGTGGGGGTGGGAGGAGGAGAGGGAGAGGGGTGAGGAGAGGGAGATGGAGAGTGAGAGGGGGAGGAGAGAGGGATGGGGAGGGGGAGGGGAGGGGGGAGATGGGGTAGGGGTGGGAGGGGTAAGAGTGTGGAGGGAGGGGGAGAGGGTGGGGCTGAAAGGGGGTGGGGGTGGGGGGTGGCGGAGAGAGGGAAGGGGTGGGGGAGGGAAGGGAGGTGGGGGGCGGGTGTGGGGGAGAGAGGGAAGGGGGTGGGGGAGGAAGGGGTAAGAGTGGAGGGAGGGGGAGAGGGGTGGGGTGAGAGAGGGGAAATAGTGGGGAGGGAGAGTGGAAGGGGGAGAGGTAGGGACAATCCATCTGTTCCCCATTCCCTTTCACCCCCAATCCTCTTTCTCTATTCCCACACACGTGATGACGCGCTTCGACACAGGCTGCGGGGGGGAGGGGGAGGGGCTGGGGCTGCTGCAAAGGCATATGTAAATGCATCCATTCCGATTGGACAACTGTGAGCATTGGGCATTGTGACATCACACTATGGAACGTTGCATTGTGACATCACACGATTGAACGTTCACCAACATGTTATGGCTGAGAGCTGTTTTATTTTGAAATTTTTGGGGTGGGGGGAGAAGGATTTTATTTTAGAAATGTGTACATAAACACGACGAAATTTAATCAGGAATGGATACTTGGAATGGAAAGTGAAATCTCTACCGAAATGGTTGCCGCAACTTCACACACACTAGGCCCTATTCCACCCCTCAACTCTCCCCCCTCCCCCTCCCCCACCCCCGGCACTCCCTCGCCTCCCCCCACACTACAATGGCTCCCCCCCCTCCTATGCTGTAGTCCCTTAACCCACCAGCCCCCAACCCCACATCTCTCCCCATGCTCTCTGCACCCCGGCCCCAATCCCACCTCTCCCAAAGATCTTATAGCGGAACTCCGCTTTAAGATCTTTGCTCTCTCCCTCCCCCGGCCCTACCCAACCCTCCTGCGCCACCACTATCCCACTTGCACTACTCCCCTCCTCTCTTCCCGCTGCCCCGGGCCGTGCACCCCTTCTCCCCGCCTAGGCCCCAGGCCTCCCCGCTGCCCCGGGCCGCGCACCCCCCTCTCCCCGCCTAGGCCCCAGGCATCCCCGCTGCCCCAGGCCGCGCACCCCCCTCTCCCCGCCTAGGCCCCAGGCATCCCCGCTGCCCCGGGCCGCGCACCCCCCTCTCCCCGCCCAAGTCTAAGACCAAAGCGAAGATACGGGAGCGGAGACGGAAGCAAAGATCCGATCTTTGGCCGGAAGCAAGATGGCGGAACAAGATGGCGGAGGCTGGTTGCTAACATGGGTCCTATAATCACCCATGAATCTGCCCATGACCGTACTACGTGTTTTGCGTAGGAGTAGACCATCTTGCTCCACTATAAGATCTTTGGACAAGACGCTGCTTACCAAAGATTATAGGGAGGTTGCACGTAAGGTCACTGGGTCATAGGGCTTGACGCACGGAGCCGCTCAATCCATCTGGAGGACATCCGTAACTTCCGGTATATGTTATTAATTCAAGAAACGCGTACTTTCCTACCTGTTAAAAACCGCCAAAATGTTGGATTTGTGCGCTGAAAAAAATTGTGGAAGTCGGGGTAAGTGTAAGAGACATGTACCCAACTTCAGAATTCCAAAAGTGAAGCGAAATGAAGGTAAAGAGAAGCAAGAGCTGGAGGGACAACAGCAGCTAAAGTGCTTGGTAAAAATTGGCCGTGCAGATATCGGAATTGAAAATATTGGGAATTATCGCGTTTGCTCACTGCATTTCATCACGAGTAAGGCATTATTTGTGTTTTTTCTTGATTCCTTTGGTATCTAAAAAGTCTCAGAAGTGATAAATCTGGCTGTAAATTTTTCTTCAGATGCGTTTTCATTTTGTATGTAAAAACCCGCTTGAGAACCATGGGCGATTTAAAAAATTTACAGCCAGATTTATCACTTCTGAAACTTTTTAGATGTCAAAGGAATCAAGAAAAAACACAAATAATGCCTTAGTGATTCTTCTTCTTATCGAGTCCACACACAAGATTAGAAGTTGTTCAGCCAGAGCTGAACACACTTCTCGGCATCTGCACAATGGTGTCTGTCTTGCGCTTCTTGTGCTTCTTGTGCGTGGTGGTGGAAAGATTGGTTGAAACAGGGCCGCGACGTGAACGCTCTTTCCTTGGCCCCGCCTTAGTTGATGAAATGCAGTGAGCAAACGGCCAATGTTCGCCAAGCACTCTGGTTGTTGTTGTCCCTTCAGCTCTCGCTTCTATCTACCGTCATTTCTCCTCACATTTGGAATTCTGAAGTAGGCTAAATGTCTCACACGCTTATCCCGATTTCCATAATTATTTACAGCGCAAAAAATGACAATTTCGGCGGGTTTTAACGGGCCCGCTACGCTGGAAACAATGGTGCCTACCTGCAGTTCATCGCGTGTACTCCATTTGGAGTAGCGTAGCAACAGTACGGGTCATGGGTTGTGACCCGACTGCCGTGAAACCTCCCTATAGAGCAGAGCAAGACGCGCCACTCTGCGAAAAAAGCGTAGTATGACGACGCCATTTTATTGAACTGCAATTTACAATAATATTAATAAAATTTACAATAATATTAACTAAATATGTGAAGTTATCGATGCTGTATAAAACACTGTTCCCTACAACACTGATTACACCAAAGATGATTGAGCGGATCAATCTTTGGAACGGATTACACCAAAGATACTAGAGGAGCATTGCCCGCTGCCTCGGGAGCGCCGACCGCGGGCAGACGCTTGAGGCTCTCCCGCCGGCCGCCTTCATCAGGTATCGGGGGGGACCGAGAATCAGTCCTGGATCAACTCAGGAGTGGAGGAAACGTCCTCTTCCCCCAAAGATACTAGAGGAGCCTCTACTATCTTTGCTTTTCCCTGCGACCTGAAGTAAGAGCAGATTGTATAACTGTGGAGTCCGTCCCCGCTATCAAAGATGTCGCGTTTGGCATAAACAAATGGCGGCCCTGACGTTCCGTTGAGTACCACACATCAGTCCATTGGATTTCGGAGGAGTGGTCTATCTTGCTCTGCTCTATAATCTTTGCTGCGTACGGCGTTGAGACGCTGCGTGCGGCCTCAATGCGGCTGCGGGCCGACATGCCGTTGTCGCGCGGGATTTTCGGACTGCAAGATTTTATGAGCCCCGCACAACTCCATACGCCTCCGGCGATCGAAGTGGGACCGGCCCCACGAGGCCGTACGCCTCAAGCGACCACGTTTGGTGTGGGACAGGCCCTTTAGTGCTCGCGCCACGGCTCTCACCCGGCAGCCACCCGTCACCTCAGCGCTTTGGTCCCCTCCACCTCCTGCTCCCTGTACCCCCACCCCCCAACTACTTCCTCCACCTCCACCTTTCCCTCAACTCCCCTTCACTTCCCCCCACCGTTTTTTTCCTCTCGCTATCCCTTACCTTTCTTTCCCCGCCATCTATTTCATTTCCCCCCTTCCCTCCCTATCACCTCCTTCCCATCGCCTCCTCCCCTTCCCCCTCCCCACCTCAACCTCCCCATCCCCTCCTCCAGCTTCTTCCTCACCTCATTCCACATCACTTTCTCTTCCCCTTCACTTTCTTTCCCCTCCATCTCTTTCAATTTCCTTCTTTCCACCTTTCTGTCCAAGTTCACACTTGGAAGGCCTGGGGAAGATGATAGGTTATAGGGAAATAAGTGGGGTGAATGGAACTGAAGAAGGGCCTTGACCCAAAACCCACCCATTCCTTCTCTCCAGAGATGCTGCCTGACTCGCTGAGTTACTCCAACATTTTGTGTCTACCTTTGATTTAAACCAGCATCTGCAGTTCTTTCCTACACATGATATAAATGCTGTGAGGGCTGGTATAGAGTTAATGGATGAGTTAATGGATTCAACATAGGTATATAAAATTATGAGTGGGATCACCAGGAACAACCCAATTCCCTGAGCACAAAGCCATGCTTACTATCCCTAATTAGTTCTTGTCTTTCAAATGCCTAGAGATCTTCAGAATCTCCTCCAGTGAATTGCCCACCAATGATGGCCTCATTGGCTTATAGTTCCAAGAAACTGCAGATTTACAGGGAAAGGCACAAAATGCTGCAATAACTCAGTGGGTTAGGCAGCATCCATGGATGACATGGATAGGTGAAGTCTGAAGAAGACTCCCAATCCAAAATGTCACCTATCCATGTTCTCCAGGGTAGCTGCCTGACCTGTTGAATTACTCCAACATTTTGTGTCTTTCCTTGGCCTATAGTAACCTGGCTTGTCCTTGCAGCCCTTTTTAAAATAAAGACATAACAGCCACTCTTCAGTCTTCTGGTAGCTAATGTATGGCGATGAAAGATGCAACAACCTCAAACAGGGCTCCGGCAATTTCTTCCATTGCTTCCTACAACAATTTAGGCTACATTTCATCAGGAACGGTTGCAAAAAGAAAGTCAATCAAGTCAATTGAAAGTCAACAGTGTCATTGATTCAGATGGTAAGAATGTATGTTTCTAAGTTTGAGGTGTGTTCTTAGAAATTCATCTGACCTTAACTTTATTTACCTTCCTTTATCTACCTTGTAGGAAAATTTGTTGAAATGTTAAACATACCAGTAAGTTTTATTTCAACTCTGATTTTCATTTTTGGTTTGGATCTTCTTCAGTTTTAATAACCTAAAGGATGGAACAAGCTAATGAAAAGACTGAAGTTCCAAGTTTATTAACATCAGAGAATGTTAATCTGGAGGTGTCGTCCACCATTCAGCCAGCCGGTGAGAGTGAAGAGTCTTTACAGGAAGCAGAGAATGCTTGTGAAATGCAGTGTGACCAAAATCCAGTCCTGTCACCCAAAAGAGCAAATGAAGATGAAACTGGCACGCTGCAGCGATGGCTAATGATGCCAATAGCTTCACTATTTCAGGTAATTTGGTTGGCATGGACAAGTTGTGCTGAACTGCCTATTTCCATGCAGTTTGGTCTATGATTTTGGAAGATGACTTATTTTCCGTTTGCATTAGGGGGGCATAGTGCGACCGATGACGCTCTCAGCGCCAGAGAACTGGGATCGATTCTGACCTCGGGTGTTGTGCTGTCTGTGGCGTGGGCAAAAGACTGTGCATCTATTCCTCTCATGATTTTGTACACCTCTACAAGATATCCCCTCATCCTCCTACTCTCCATGGAATAGAGACCCAGCCTACTCAACGTCTCCCTACAGCTCGCACCCTCTAGTCCTGGCAACATCCTCGTAAATCTTTTCTGAACCCCTTCAAGCTTGACAATACCTTTCCTATAACAAGGTGCCCAGAACTGAATTCTAAATGCGGTCTAAATTCGAAATGCGGTCTCACCAACTTCTTATACAACTGCAACATGACCTCCCAACTTCTATACTCAATACTCTGACTGATCAAGGCCAAAGTGCCAAAAGCCTTTTTGACCACCCTATGTACCTGCGACTCGACCCGATGGAAACATAGAACCATAGAAAATAGGTGCAGGAGGAGGCCATTCGGCCCTTCGAGCCAGCACCGCATTTAATGTGATCATGGCTAATCGTCCCCTATCAATAACCCGTGCCTGCCTTCTCCCCAACTCCCTTGACTCCACTAGCCCCTTGGGCTCTATATAACTCTCTCTTAAATCCATCCAGTGATTTGGCCTCCACTGCCTTCTGTGGCAGGGAATTCCATAAATTCACAACTCTCTGGGTGAAAAAGTTTTTTCTCACCTCAGTCTTAAATGACCTCCCCTTTATTCTTAGACTGTGGCCCCTGGTTCTGGACTCGCCCAACATTGGGAACATTTTTCCTGCATCTAGCTTGTCCAGTCCTTTTATAATTTTATATGTTTCTATAAGATACCCCCTCATCCTTCTAACCTCCAGTGAATACAAGCCTAGTCTTTTCAATATTTCCTCATATGACAGTCCCACCATCCCAGGGATCAATCTCGTGAACCTACGCTGCACTGCCTCAATCACAAGGATGTCCTTCCTCAAATTAAGAGACCAAAGCTGTACACAATACTCCAGACGTGGTCTCACCAGAGCCCTATACAACTGCAGAAGAACCTCTTTACTCCTATACTGAAATCCTCTTGTTATGAAGGCCAACATTCCATTAGCTTTCTTCACTGTCTGCTGTACCTGTAAGCCAACTTTCAGTGACCGGTGTACAAGGATGCCCAGGTCTCGCTGCACCTCCCCCTTACCTAACCTAACCCCATTGAGATAATAATCTGCCCCCTTGTTTTTGCCGCCAAAGTGGATAACCTCACACATTTATCTATTTTATACTGCATTTGCCACGCATCTGCCCACTCACTCAACCTGTCCTGGTCACACTGCAACCTCCTAACATTCTCTTCACAGTTCACACTGCCACCCAGCTTTGTGTCATCCGCAAACTTGCTAGTGTTGCTCCTAATTCCCTCTTCCAAATCATTAATATATATGGTAAACAGTTGCGGCCCCAACACCGAGCCTTGTGGCACTCCACTCGCCACTGCCTGCCATTCTGAAAAGGACCCGTTCACTCCTACTCTTTGCTTCCCGTCTGCCAACCAATTTTCATTCCATGTCAACACTCTACCCCCAATACCATGTGCTCTAATTTTAGTCACCAGTCTCCCGTGCGGGACCTAATCAAAGAAACATAGACATAGAAACATAGAAAATAGGTGCAGGAGTAGGCCATTCGGCCCTTCGAGCCTGCACCGCCATTCAATATGATCATGGCTGATCATCCAACTCAGTATCCCATCCCTGCCTTCTCTCCATACCCCCTGATCCCTTTACCCACAAGGGCCACATCTAACTCCCATCTAACTCGCATCTAACAGAAAAGGCTTTCTGAAAGTCTAGATACACTACATCCACGGGCACCCCTTCATCCATTTTACTTGTCACATCCTCAAAAAATTCCAGAAGATTAGTCAAGCATGATTTCCCTTTCATAAATCCTTGTTGACTTGGACTAATCACTTTACCGCTATCCAAATGCCACATTATTACCTCTTTAATAATTGACTCCAGCATCTTTCCTACCACCGAAGTCAGGCTAACTGGTCTGTAATTCCCCGTTTTCTCTCTCGCTTCTTTCTTGAAAAGTGGGATAACATTAGCTATCCTGCAATCCACAGAAACTGATCCTGAATCTATACAACATTGGAAAATGATCACCAATGCGTCCACTATTTCTAGAGCCACCTCCCTGAGGACCCTGGGATGCAGACCATCAGGCCCAGGGAATTTATCGTCCTTCAGTCCCATTAGCCTACCCAATACTATTTCTCGCCTAATGAAAATTTCTTTCAGTTCCTCTACCCCCTTAGATCCTCTGTCCTCCAGTACACCTGAGAGATTGTTTGTGTCTTCCTTAGTGAAGACAGATCCGAAGTACCTATTCAACTCTTCTGCGATTTCCTTGTTGCCCATAATAATTTCACCTGTGTCTGCCTCCAAGGGACCCACATTTGACTTTGCTACTCTTTTTTCCTTAATATATCTAAAGAAGCTTTTACTGTCCTTCTTTATATTCCTGGCCAGCTTCTCTTCTACAGCCCGTTTTGCTTCCTTCTGTTGTCCTATGAAAGTTTCCCAATCCTCTGGCTTCCGGCTACTCTTTGCTGTGTTATACATCTTTTTTTTTAGTTTTATTCTATCCCTAACCTCTCTTGTCAGCCACGGTTGCCTCCTCCTCCCCTTAGAATCTTTCTTCCTTTTTGGAATGAAATGATCCTGCATCTTCCTGATTATGCCCAGAAATTCCTGCCATTGCTGTTCCACCGTCATTCCTCCTAGGATCCCTTTCCAGTCTACTTTGGCCAGCTCCCCTCTCATGCCTTCATAGTCCCCTTCGTTCAACTGCATCACTGCCACTTCTGATTTAAAGTTCTCCTTCTCAAATTGTAGATTAAAACTAATTATATTATGATCACTACCTCCAAGCGGATATTATGATCACTACCTCCAATGGAACCATGCACCTGTACTCCTAGATCCCTCTGCTCTACAACACTACCCAGAGGCCTACTCTTTACTATGTACGTCCTGCCCTTGTTCGACGTCCCAAAATGCAACACCTCACACTTCTCTGTATTAAATTCCATCAACCATTCCTCTGCCCACCTGGCCAATTGATCCTGATCCTGCTGTAATTGTTGCACCATCTTCACTATCTGCAAAACCACTAACTTTTGTATCATCAGTCTCATATGTGGCTTCATATTAATGATATAAGCATCTGTTAGAGATACCAGGCATAAGGAAGATAAGAAGACATCACCTCTCAAAAATGTTTACAATTGGGAAAATAATCTTAATTTAATGCTCCTGAAGGCAAGTGTGCCAAATGCCTCCTTAGAAACCTGAGTCACCACTTTCATGGAACTATGTACCTGCACCTCATTGTCTCTCCTAAAGGCCCTTCTATTTACTGTGTAGATCAGGAAAAATAAAGGGAAGGTTTGAAATTCTGTCTCTTGATAAATGGTGTAGGGAGAAAATGGCTGATGGGTCAGTAATTGGAGGAAGCAGATTTAAGACAATTGAGAAAGATCTAAAGTAAGTAAGTAAGTTTATTGGCCAAGTATTCACATACAAGGAATTTGCCTTGGGGCTCCACCCACAAGTAACAACATGACATACAGAGGCAGTTATGAATGACTCAGAAAACACTAAACACTAATAATAATAAGACATTAATGATAAAACACCATTGATCAAGCATGTGAACCAACAAAATACCAGATCAAAGGCAGGCTGTAGATTTTTGGCTGTTGAGTAGAGCAACTACTCGTGGATAAAAACTGTTTTTATGTCTGGCTGTGGCAGCTTTGACAATCCGGAGTCGCCTTCCAGAGGGAAGTGATTCAAAAAGTTTGTGGCCAGGGTGAGAGGGGTCAGAGATGATCTTGTCTGCTCGCTTCCTGGCCCTTGCAGTGTACAGTTCATCAATGGAGGGATGGTTGCAGTCAATAATTTTCTCTGCTGATCAGACGATTCGCTGCAGCCTCTAGGTGTCATGCTTGGTGGCTGAGCCAAACCAGACCATGATGGAGAAGGTGAGAACAGACTCTACGATGGCCCATCATTGCCTGCGGCAGATTGTGCTTCCTCAGCTGCCGCAGGAAGTACATCCTCTGTTGTGCCTTTTTGACTGGAATCGATGGTAGCCCCCCACTTAAGGTCTTTGGAGATGATGGTTCCCAGGAACTTAAAAGACCCCACAGATGTGACTGTGTTGTTGATGGTGAGTGGGGTGCGGGGAGGGGGAGCTCTCCTAAAGTCTACAATAAATTCCACTATCTTAAGAACATTGAGCTCTAGGTTGTTGCTATGGCACCAGGAGACGAGAACCTTCCTTGAGAGTTTGACTATTACTGATCTTGCCTCAGCTTGTCTGCTGCTGATGGACGCGTTCTTGACTTTGTAACCTGTGGACGACCAATGTTGTCCAGACCCATCTTTCACTTCCAACTCCATAAACTTAAACTCACTTAAAATTCTGCTGCCTATATTATGACAAATTATATTCGCTACTCAATCTGTGCTCGATAGTCAATATCAGTTGCACCTAGAACAATACAAAACAGGGCCTGCCCTTTGGCCCGTCATGCTTGCTCCGATCGTGATGCCAATTTAAACTAATCCCATCTGCCTGTACATGGTCTGTTCCCCACCTGTTCAGATGTCTGTTTAAATGCCTCTTAAATGTTGCTATGATGTCTCTATCTTCTTGCTTGCCCGACAGCATATCCGGGCACTTGCAACTGTCGTGTTTAAGAAATCTGCCTTGTACATCGCCTGTAAACATTCCCTCTCTAAGCTTAAGCCTATACCCTCTACGATTTGCCATTTCCATCCAAAGAAAAAACCCTGAATACCCTTCATCTATGTCTCTCATCATTTTATTACTTTTATCATTACTTAAGTTTTAAACCTGTCTTTCCTGATTTCAAATCCCATCTTGGCCCCACCTTCCCTTTTTGACCACCTTATCACTAAGCCTCACTAGGCATATCTCCTTTTATCTTGAGCTATCATGTTCCTTCAATTCAACACTCCACACCCAAGACTACCCAGGTTCTAAGATCTGCAATTCAATTTCGAAAACCCTCAAATTAATTAAAATGTATCTTAATACCTACTTCTAATTGAGCTTTTGATATTTATATTTATAATATTTCATTGTGACTCATTGTCAATTTTTCTATTTCTTCTTGAGAAAAGCTTAAAGATTTCTTATGCAGGAAAGAACTACAGATGCTGGTTTAAATCGAAGGTAGACACAAAATGTTGGAATATCTCAGTGGGACAGGCAGCATCTATGGGTAGAAGGAATGGGTGACATTTCGGGTCAAGCCCCTTATTCAGTCTGAAGAAGGGTCTCGACCCGAAACGTCACCCATTCCTTCTCTCCAGAGATGCTGTCTGTCCCACTGAGATATTCCAGCATTTTGTGTCTACCTTAAGATTTCTTATTTTTATGTTAAATAGTCCATATAAATGCAAGTTGCTTTTCTTGCATTCAGTTATACCTTCCAAAGGAAATTAAAGTTACACTTGAAAAAGAAAAAAAGTAATGAGATTAAGGATAACCTTTAAGAGAGGTTATTACGCATTGGATAGCACCTTTAAAGAAAATGTGCTAAGATGTCAATTAACTAAACAATTCTATGATAGACACAATTCGAAGGTAGACACAAAATGCTGGAGTAACCCAGTGGGACAGGCAGCATCTCTGGAGAGAAGGAATGGATGACATTTCGGGTCGAGACCTTTCTTCAGACTGAAGAAGGATCTCGACCTGAAACGTTGGATCGACGAAGAGAAGGTGCAAAGATGTCAATTAACTAACTAATTCTATGATTTCATAACTGTAGACTTTGTTCTAACATGCCATTTCAGGGCTCTCACTTAACTTTCATTAAGTCAATGTTCATTCTGAAAACATTTCCAGCACCATAGGGTCGGGGGGGGGGGGGGGGGTCGGGGGGGGGGCAGTGCAGGATGGATAGATGGGGGGGGGGGGTTGAGAAGGCAATCGTTGCGGAATGGATGAATTGAGGCAGAGGAATTAGCGCATGTTGGTTGGAGTAGGTAAAATTGTGAGGGGAGAGGGCGGGGGATGTCAGGATTTGAATGGGGGGTTCAGTACGGGATGGACGAGGAGGTTCCGTGCAGGATGGATGGGGGGGGGGGGGAATCAGTACAGAATGGATGGGGGGGGATCAGTACAGAATGGATGGGGGGGGATCAGTACAGAATGAATGGGATCAATACAGGATGAATGGGGGTAGACAGAAATGCTGGAGAAACTCAGCGGGTGAGGCAGCATCTATGGAGCGAAGGAAAGGCAATATTTCGGGTCGAGACCCTTCTTCAGACTGATCCCCCCCATTCTTCTTGAATTGGGGGATCAGTGCAGGATGGATGGGCCAGGGGATTCGGCGCAGGATGAATGGGAGGATCAGTACAGGATGAATGGGGGGGGGGGTGCGGGGGGGGGGGGGTCAGTACAGTGTGCATGGGAGGGTCTGCAGGATGAATGGGAGATTCACTACAGGATGAATGGGGGGGATCACTACAGGATAAATGGTTGGATCGCTACAGGATGAATGGTGGGATCATTACAGGATGAATGGGGGGTATCGCTACAGGATGAATGGGAGGGGGGGGTCGCTACAGGATGAATGGGGGGTTCACTACAGGATGAATGGGAGGATCACTACAGGATGAATTGGAGGATCAGTTCAGGATGAATGGGGGATCAGCGCAGGATGAATGGGTTATCAGTGCAGGATGAATGGGGGGAGAGATCAGTAAAAGATGAATTGGGAGATCACTACAGGATGGATGGGGAGGATCAGTACAGGATGAATGAGGGAATCAGTACAGGATGGATGGGGGATTCGGTGCAGGATAAATGGAGGGTGGGTCAGTACGGGAAGAATGGGGGGTTCAGTACAGGATGGATGGAGGAGAACTGCAGGATGAATGGGAGGACCAGTGTAGGATGGATGGGGAGTGGCAGGAGAATCAATGCGAGGTGGATAGGGTGATCAGCGCAGGATGTATAGATTGATGGGGGGGGGGGGTAGATGGGGAGGGGAGCACAGGGGATGTCAATGAGGACTGAATAACGGCGGGAATGGGGATCAGTGCGGGATGGAGAGGAGGGGTCTCAGGATAAGGGGGGGTGGAGGGGGGCGAACAAGAGAGAGAGAGGGGAGGCGGCGAGGAAGGAAATTCAGCACTCATCGGACACGGATGGCATTGCCAAGTGTCGCCTCTAAAGGGGAAGGCAGTTGGGATCTCCTCGCTACCGCCTCCCCTCTTCCGCCAGCCAACAGGAAGGTGCGGGGCCGAGCGGTGCAGGTGCCTCAGACTGTGAAAGGGGGCCTCCCCCTTCCTCCTTCCCAGCCTCGGCGTGCGGGAGGGTTTGTTTTGAAAGGGGATATGGGGAGTGGCAAGCGGCGGCCGCTATCAGGGCGGGCGGGGTGTGGGAGGAGGAGGAGCCGCTGCCGCTGTGCGGGGCACACCATTCGCTCCGACCCACCGTCACCCTGCACCTAGTATCTTTGCCCCGCACTACAGCATGTTACCGCCGCCGACACGAAACGTCACATTCCTTTTCTCCAGAGATGCTGCCTGATCCGCTGAGTTACTCCAGTTTTTTGTGTCTATCTTCGGTATAAACCAGTATCTGCAGTGCCAAGCCGGGCAAAATGACAGCATTTAGGTTGCCCGGCGGCACTTTGGATGGTCATTGGCACCCGGGCAACTGCTAATTTCGAGCCCTGCATTTACATACCTTGGTTTAGTCTGAAAAGTTGATTTGTTGTAAAATGTGTCAAGCTTGTCAGTGTATTTAGATTATAGTTGTGCATCATAATGTATTAATAAGCAAGTTCAGGATCCAGGGGGCGCTGAGGATCAAGATATTGTTAACACTTCCTTCATTGCTATTTTAATTCTATGTTATTTTAAAAAATATCTTAGTTATGAGCTCTTTGCCTGCCTTGTAGTCATCAGAGCTGGTTTCGTAAGTGGGCAACATAGCACATTATAATTTAAAACCCTTGCAAAGTTTATGTAATTCCTGCAAATTCCTGTACATATGTATGTATTAAAATGCTGGACACTAATACACTAACATGATCGTCCCTAATTCTTTTCCCAGTGACCCAATAAAGAGTTTAAAGAGAGTTAGGGTTGGCAAACTGACCTTCCCAGTGAGGCCCACATCTGAAAAATGAATTGACTAAGAAGCATATTATTCAGTTGAAAATTTGATAAGTTAATTACTTGTATGAGTTAAATAGATTTATTGTCTATTTCACTAAAGTAGAAGAGAATACTACTTTGTGACATCTAGAATTCAACAATATATCACCCATGTTTTACTAGCTATAGATAACTTAATAAATATCTTTTTCATGCTTATCAAAATGCAGTAAAACATTCAATAGGAGCAAAATGGAAAAATGTTCACTACGTTGAGATATTGTGTTTGTATTATTCTGGTACCAGTGCCACACTGAATACAATTGAATACGTACCATTAACCATGTTTTATTTGTGCAGTTTTCTAATTAACAGTATTGTTAGAAAAACAATTGTTTACAGCTTGTGTGTTGGAAGGGGAATGGAATTTTGAAATCCAGGAGACTTATGATACTGATTACTGTCATTCATATGATCTGACTGTTATTGTTGTTTTACAAGCAGAGTAAAGAACATGAACTAAACAGAGTCTAACTGATACATGTGAAGTGACTACCTCAGCTCCTCATCTTGAGCAGATTCTTTCAGAGAGTGAACACTCGGACACTGAAACAACACAACACAGTAAAATTGATAATAAAACCACTGATTATTCTGCTGACACTGAAGATGTGGCCAATTTTCAAAAGTCGACCAGTGGAAATGATAATCTAGAAGATGCTGTAGGTGATGACCATTCCCCCAAGTCAACGGACAAGAATCAAATGCCAGACAGTCACAGTTCAGTCAAAGAAGAGCCAAATTCAGGCTTGGAATCATCCAAAAGTGGCATTATACCCAGTGAGAATGAAGATCAAGGTGCTATAGCTACTGTAGAGAAGCCAGCACCTCACCCACAGAAGAAAAAGTCAACTGATTCAAAGGAGGGTATAATTTTAACACTGGAAAAACAAAGGAGAACAATGGTAATGTTGAATCAGCAAAGGAAGTTCATGGAGGCAAATCAGAAGCTGCAAAAGATAATGATGGAAGTGACCTTGAGTGTACAGGAGCCAGCAAAGAAAAGATTTGCAATCAACAGAACACAAAGAAGGAAGAGAGCATTCCACTTACTAAGGTTAATAACACTGTTTCATAAATAAATGTTTTTTTTAATTAAAATAGTATTTGTGAAAAAATTCCATTTTATATATAAATAAAATGGCCTGAAACTATTGTAAGCAGCTCGATTAAATAGAAAAAAAATTGAACTGAACAATATTCTACAAAGTGTTAAATTTTCAGCTGGCCTAATGTCTCAACAGGGAAAATAAATTATTTTAAAAAAAATTTATTTTTATAATTTTCCACTTGGAACTGGGATTCCAGCTAAGGCGTCTTGTAAGAATGTCTGGTTACTCTTTGGTGCCTCATCTAATCTATTATTCATGCCTTTCCTTTGACTACTTTGGAGATAATTTTAATAATATAAACTAAAATATGTAGAAAGACATATTGGGTGATGATTCTCAGCAGGTTATTTAATGGGTGAGGACTTTCGCCAAATCCAATCTTGTAATTATCAATAACCACACAGTTCATGTAAATAAGGCAAACTGCAGAAAACATCTGCCCCTATCAAGGTTAAATATAGGCAAGAGGATAAATTTGGGTAAGGGAGAAGAGTTGTGGAGGGGATATGGGGAGGGATCTTCTTCCCCCAGAGAGTGATAAGTACCTGGAATGCAATTAATGAGAAGCTGGATTGCTGACAGCATTTAAGAAGTGTCGAAATGAACAATTGAATTGCCTAGGCGTATATGGACCAGGTAATGGGTATATTACTGAAGGGTGCCCATTAGTTGGTATGAATGTGTTGGGCTGAATGGCCTACTACCATGCTTTATGATTCTATGACTCTACTACCTTTGAGGTCCTGCTTTCTAATTTGAATTTGTATTGCATTTTGTCAGTCATGTTATTCATACTGACATGTACCATAATCATCACGGTTCACCTTCTCCCTTCCAAAATACCATCAAGCCACATTGAGACATCCTTGATTCTAGCAACAGTGATGCAATATACGATCCTGAAATCTTGCTAGTGGCCTCAGAAACTTTTGGCTTCTCCCCTTATACTTGAATCCCTAATTGCTTGAACTCTACAATTTTTTTAATCCTCTCCTGTACAATGGAACCTGTCATGAATTTAGCTGTGACAGCTTTCCCAAGAGATTTTCTGTCCAATATTGTCTGTATTGAGAGGGATTTGTCCACAGAGGACCCCTACACTGCTCTCCTGTGTCTCCTACTCTGCCTGTTGGTTACTCAACTTTTTGACTGCACAATCCTTACATACAGTGTGACCAGCTCACTAAACATGCTGTTCACAATGTTCACAATGTCGTCAACATCAGAGATGCTGTATAGCAAATTTATCAGAAGCTCCAATAGCACAATGTGTTTAGTCAATGGGTGGAGCTGGATAAAAGCTGACTTCTCACCATTTAGGGAATACTTTTAATTCTTTTTGCAGCTGCCCATTTGTCTCATTTATCCACGCTAATCTATTTGCTACAGTTTTGCTCATTTTAATTTGATTTTTTTAATGTAATGATTCGCTCTGCAGCTTTCACTGTTGCATATCCTGTGTCATTGACAAACTCGGATATAGTTCTTTCCAACATCTTTGCTATTTGTGAAAATGCTAGATGTCAGATATTCCTCTCATTCCACAAGGCCAGATTCTTTGCAAGACCATTAATTTATCCTCAATTCTATGAGCTCACTTTTTGCCAAGTTTTATAAAGGTACTTTATTGTCACAAAAAGAACTACAAAAGCAAATGGTATATATGCAAATTGAGCATTTCTGGGATTCCAGTGTACGGTAGTTTCTATTTAAGAATCCGCTAACAAAGCCATTGTTTTCTCATGTATAATCATGTGGTACTGTAAATGTGTTCAATTATACTTGGAATGCAATGATTCTGCTGCATCAGTAATTGCTTTAGAAACTTAACAGTGAGGAAGGCAAGTGGAGAACCACAGATTAGAGTCCAGATAGGCTGATTTAAGAAGGGTCTTGACCCGAAACGTCACCCATTCCTTCTCTCCAGAGATGCTGCCTGTCCCGCTGAGTCACTCCAGCTTTTTGTGTCAATCTTCAATCCAAGTGGAAGAGGTGGTTTGTTACAGGTGGGGTTTGATCTTTTTACTTTGGTAGATGATGACCATGATATTATTGCAAGGTGGTCCACCTTGGACAAAGCACAGAAACATTAGATAACTTGAACTGAACATGTAAGGCTACTGATCCCGATATAAATATGTAAGTTTAAAAACATCAGACAAATGAAGACATTTCAGAAGTCACTTATGCTGTCTTTGGTGCCCTCTAGGGTGAAGATTCAGGTACTGATAATAAAACGAAACGGCTTCAACAGAGTGAGAAAAAAAGACCGGAGCAGGAATGCAAGACCGTGGAAGAAAAACATATTGATAAACCTTCGGAAAGTCCAAAGCAGGAAAGTAACAAGGAATTGTCAATGACAACAATAAGCAATCGTGCTGATACAGATAAAACTTTATTAAGCAGGAAGGAAAAAACCCAGCAAAAAAGGTATTCAAAGGAAATGATTTCTGGCTTAAGGTGGGAAAAGAATAATTTAGTAAATTTTGACTATTTTTAATGCAAAATTTTAGATGATCTTTGCTGGATTTTAGCTGAGAACTTCCTGTCCTTCATCTCACATCCTGTTATTCTGAATTTTGTTTCGGTGGATATTTCCCTGTTAAAGTTTTTTAATTTCGGGTTTATCAATATGATTACCTGCTTTGGCCAGTAGGATGTATTTGAAGCACTTTTTTCTTCTAATTTTTCTCCTTCTGGATCACCTTTTGGATTTTTGCCTTTTAGATTATTTTCTGCAACGCTTGCCTATTCCTCTTAATATTGCATTTTATTTATTAGGGATTACTTTATTGTTAGTTGCAACCTATTAGCTTGTTTTGTTTAATTCAACATGTCTTCTTGCTTCATGGCCTCTTGCATTTACAATTTGTCCACTTTCTCCTTGCTAGTTATAATGATCAACCATGTTTACATTTATCCTTAGCCTGTTTCTTGTGTAATTGCCATTGTCCTCTTTTGCAAATAATTTGAAATAATGACTACTACCCGGTTTCCATATTCCAAAGAATTCTAATCCTGCTTGTCCTCACCACTTTGAAAGCCTGCTATAAATGTGACCAGTTGATTCAGATAGTTTTATCTTATAACACTCATAGGGACAGGTTGCAAGTGCGAGTAGAGAAACAAAGTTAATGTTTCAGGTCAGAGACCTTGACTAAAGTTCTGATGAAGAATCTCCAACCTGAAAGGTTGACTCTCTTCCCACTGATGTGGTCTGACCCTCTGAATACTTTTAGCATTTACTGTTATTGTTTTATATTTTCAGCATCTGCAGTAATCATAGTTTCTGATGTAATATCAGTTATCTAATGTCTTTTTTTAATCACTGTTATAACTGGGAACAAAATTATCTAAAGGGAAATAGCACTAATATGAATCATCAAATATTTTTTGACTTATCAAGTATTACTATGATTTTGTTTGTAATAAGCTTGTTGTTTTAAATCTGCAGTTACACAAACTTAAAACCTGAAGACACGGTTTCCATTTACTTTCATGCAATACTGTCAAAGGATTTTAAATTCGATCCATGTAAAGATAAAGTAGTTATCAGATCAGGAACTCTTGCTGATAACTGGAAAACAAACATATTGGAAATGAAAGTAGATAAGTAAGTTTACATTTGATTATGAGTTTTAATTGCTTGAATCCTTTTCTGGCCGGGTTTTAGTTTTGTTTGAAATGTTTTTGAATTTAAGAATAATGAAGAGTATGTTTGCATATTTATCACGTAACCGACTGGAAGGAATTGCGTTGATCATGATTGTGCTAGTTTCTGATCTCTCCATGTATTGGGTACCTTCAGCACACATAAATAAAAGTTTGAGACGCTGACTCATGGATTGTAGAAAGCAATTAGTTAAAAAGTTTTAAAAGTTCTTAAATTCCAAGCAAATAATTAAAAATATCAAAATAAATGGAGTCATTTCACTCATTTCCCCCACAGAATCAGCGACCCCTTCAGTTGAATGGGGTCTCAGTTCTTATCAGTTTTTGCCCTCAGCCTGTCAATGCATTATGGTTGAACTCAATGATGAATTCAGCTCATCATAAACTTGTTCATTTGGCACAACCCTAGATCTTAGTTAGCTCCACCTAATCCATGACCCAATTCACAGATGACATTTTATTAAATGCCTTCTTAGTTAGAACATCAAACAACTCAAAGATTTGCCAAACATAATTTCTGTTTCATAAAAACATATCAACTTTGTATAATCTGTGTTACTGGGAGCTCCGTTGCAGCATTCTTCATCCAATTCTGCATTTTCCATGCTCACTGTGAGTTCACTGATTGACCTTCCAGTTTCAGACATTGCAAGTATAGTTGTCTGGGGTCACACAGCTCTGTACGTTTGCGCATCCGCTTAATCTAAGATTCTGCCATCTTAATCTAAGAATGTTTTGCATATTTAATCAATTAGAATTTGTGTGGTTTAATTTTTTTTAAACTAATATATTTATTTTTTGTTAATTATAGTTTCTCGTGCACAATGCTCTTCTAGCTTGGAGAACAGAAATATAACTTTTTAACAAGTTATTCATCTGTGATGCCAGTGGATCTGTGAATTACCCAAATTAAGTGGTTGATGCCGCAATATATTGTCCTTCCTTCAATGGATTAATTATTCTAATTTATTTTTATTCTTGAGTGGAGCACAAAAATAAATTAAAGATCAAAATATTTGCTGCTTTAAGTTTATATAACCATCTAAGATCGAAAAGAACACTTCCATCTCTGCCCATGCTCACGTATTGATTCTTGCTCTGTATAACTCCCTGCTTTTATTGCTTAGTTTTGATTTGTACTTTATTTTAAAAAAAATGAGATTTATTACATTTGAATTATTTGTTTCTTTTGGGTCAATTATTATAAATTATTTATACTTCACTTCCAACAGGGATTTAGGAGAACATGGATACTTAATTAAAGGATGCTATTTTGTTCATAAAGACAAGATTGAAAAACACCATCCTTATAAGTACGCAGTCATACGTGACAATACTGTGCTGTATGAATTTATTTATAATTCTGACTCAGCAAAAGATTGGAACATAAATCGTTGCTTAGTTATAAACCGACATTTGCTTCATGAAAGAGGTAAGAAGGTCTATACAATTAGTTTCTTACCATTGGGTTTACAACTAGTCTCTTTTTCAAAATGATACTAATTTACTATCCTATGCACTCTGCAATGAAATGTTATAAAACTGTCTTTTGTTCTCATATTTGGCAAATCGGTTGGCCCTCTTGGTCCTGTTTCATATTTTGTGATCAATCTATCTTGACTTAAATTGCATATGGCTTCCATGTACAAAATATCTTTTAAATATACAACATTGTTTATTTTACTCATTATGGTTTTGAATGTATTTTAAGAAAGATAGCAGATTATTATAAGCATCCTGCATGATCCCCGGTGCTTCATTATGTATATCAGAGGTATTAGTTAGACTTGGTTCTATGTTACCTTTAGTTTAAAAAAAAGATCGCTCCTAGGAACCGAGTACAGTGTTTGAACAGATTTTTCTGCCATGAACTCTTATCAAAAAATTGGCAGGAAACTTGAAATCTAACACACTTTCCTACAAGACCTTTCATAATTTGTGAAATATTTCTCAATTCTAGATAGATTGTTATTGTTGTTTATCATCTATTTAAATGATTTGGTTGAGAATGTACAAGGCAAGGTTATTAAGTTTGCAGATGACACTAAAAATAGTGATATAATAGACAGTGATGAGGTTCATCAAGAATTACAGCAGGGATCCCGACCAGTGAAGTGAGGAATGGAAAATGAAGTTAAATTCGAAAAAGTGTAACATTGCATTTTCGGAAGTCAAACTGCAGTAGGACATTAAAAGTGAACGGGAAGAACCTGTAGAGGTTTGAAGAACAGAGGGACCTAGGAGACAAGTACATAGATCCCTGAATGTAGTGTCACAGGTAAACAGAATAGTGAAGGAGGCTTTTGGCACACAGGCATTCATCATTTAGAATAGAAATTGGGATGTTATGTTGTAGTTGTACAAGACTGTGCATTTGGGCCAAAGGCCTGTCTCTGTGTTGTATGATTCTAGTCCCTGGCATACATCATCAATTATATTCATATGTTATAGGAACATGTGGCCTGTGTTTTTAGCATAAACAAAATCATGAGCTCATTTGCTCATGCTACATTCTCAACTTTGTATTATTTTGGCAAAGCAATATATTTTCCAATTGGCATTCCAGATGCATTTTACACAACAACATTAAAATGTCTACAGTGTTGCTTATGTGAAATAAGCTTGAATTTGCCCAATCCTCACATTTGACAGGCAGGCAGCTTAGATTTATCTGAAATGAATCGGATTTCTTTCCTAATCAGCAGGCTGTATGAATAGTTTGTTAAACATACCGTATTTCCCGGCAATGAAGATGCACCTGCGTCGAAAACGCACCCACATTTAGAGTTGCTACATTTTGAAAAAAGGCTGGCATGACATAGAATTTCACACACTCAAAAAAAAAAAAAAAAAAAATCAAAATAAAGAAAGTAACAATTCAATTTGCACAAGGCTTCCAGATCTCCTCCATTCTGAATTACTGAATGGGTGGGGGGTGGAGGGTGATGGCAGGTGAAGAGATGGTGGGGAAAACGGGAGCACACCAGGACAAGTTGAATCAGTTGTGATCTTATTGAATGATAATACTAGTTAAAGGGACCAATTGGGGGGAGAGTTCCTTTCACAGCGTGTGGGGAGTCTGGCCCGGGTCAGCATGGGCAGGAACGTTGAGAAGGAGGGGGGTCGGGGATTATGCCAGCAACTCACTCACTCATAAAGGAGCAGTAAGCATTTGCAGCAGTTATGTATGGGTTCTGATATAGTAATGGTAATAAACAGAGTGTAGATGTGAAAATTAGAAACATGTGAATCAAGGATAATACAATGACCATGTATTATAATCAACATGTAAACTGGGAAAATAAATTTTGCAGTTAATAAGAGATGTTTTTCCAGATCAGTAATCTGAGCAACAAAAAACGATCTGACAATTTTAGATTCAGCATTGTGTAGTGAGAAAGAATTAAGTGATCTTTTTGCTAAAGGCATTTAAAGAGCAGTGATCATGATATCATGTAATTTAATATAAAGACTGAAAGTGAGTAAGTGCATTGCTAAACCAATTTCTTGAGTCTGAATCAAGCAAATACAAATGCTTATTGAATGACAATACTAGTTCAAGGGACCAATTGGGGGGAGACTTCCTTTCACAGCGTGTGGGGAGTCTGGCCCGGGTCAGCACGGGCAGGAGCGTTGAGAAGGAGGGAGGTCGGGGATTATGCCAGCAACTCACTCATTGCTGCCGCGGCATTCCGGGCACGGAGCCACTGCACTGTGGCCGGGAGGGAAGTAGCTCGGGTGGCTGAGAGCGGCCGCCGGGACCGGACAGCGGAACCGGCCGCCACCTCAGCGCCTTCTGCCTGCCAGCTCACCTCTGGCAGTGCTCTCTGTCTGAACGCCTCACTCCTGCCGCTCGCCGGCCTCGCTCATGTCAGCCACTTTATATTTCACCAGAGTGGCATCAGTACGATGATATTATCTGTGCATCACACGATCCAAGTTGGACAGAAAATATTTCTTACGTCATACGTCGAAAATATACAAAAAGAAAGCAACAAGCAGGTGAAATCATGGTGGATTCGATATTTGATATTCTTGCAACTTGGAATGAAAAGAATTTGAAGAATTTCCTGCAACAGCTACGGCAATTCGATGCAGTATATAAAAATCCTATGGTTTTTAAAGAAAGGCCATTTTCTTGGTCTCTTTCCTTTGGGATGAAAGACGTAAGTCAGATTATTAATAGTTGGAATGACTTCTTCTGTTTATATTTTTTATCTCAGTCTCATATCTTTTTAATACATATGGTAAATGAGGAATTAAGGTACAAGCCAAGGGAATGGGAATATGTCTTTGATATGAAAAACCAGCCATGTTTGTATTGAATGCGTGAGCCGGGTTAAATGGCCGACCGTCCTAAATTCATTGCTTGCTGTCCTGCAGTCCTTTGTATCATACAGTCATATTCTGGACTGCTTCCATTCATCAATCTTTAATCTCGTGTTTGAGAAGCAAATCCCTTGGCAATTCTTGCCTTTTTATAAAGGAAATAAATGTACTTACTATCCTGCACTCTCTGCGTTTAGGTTGCCCATTTATGATTTAAGAAACTGTTTCTCCAATGATACTGCTACCACTTGCATTGGAACTTACCACAGAACACAGAAACATAGAAAACATAGAAAATAGGTGCAGGAGTAGGCCATTCGGCCCTTCGAGCCTGCACCGCCATTCAATATGGTCATGGCTGATCATCCAACTCAGTATCCTGTACCTGCCTTCTCTCCATACCCCCTGATCCCTCTAAGCCATAAGGGCCACATCTAACTCCTTCTTAAATATAGCCAATGAACTGGCCTCAACAACTTACTGTGGCAGAGAATTCCACAGATTCACGTGTGAAAAAAAAATTCTCTTCTCGGTCCTAAAAGACTTCTCCCTTATCTTTAAACTGTGACCCCTTGTTCTGGACTTCCCCAACATCGGGAATCATGAATCGCTGATTATGTCACCAATGCTTAAACAAGGAGTCCCACCCTGGTGCAACTAAATACCAGTACTGGGAATATGCTCCCATTCAATCAAAATCCATGACTAGGCAAAATCCGGCTGGCTTGTCAGATTCAGATTCAATTTTAATTGTCATTGTCAGTGTACAGTACAGAGACAACGAAATGCATTACTGTACTGTCCCAGTACTGTCAAGTAAAACCTCTACCTCTCACATACAATATTATGACATTTATTTTAAGAATGGTGAAATATAAAAATTAAAGTAAAGTGCAATGTTATCCAGTTTCAAAATTCTGCAAATAATAATCAGTGCTTTAATAAGAATTCCAGAAAAACTTTAACAATGGATTTGGACTTTATGCATTTCATTTGTTCATACAATGACATTGACACTTGACTCACAACATAGCACCTTAGATAATCTATTTACATCAAATCTCTTCACACCATCATTTTGAAGAATATACCTGTTAGGAAATGTCAGACAAGCCGCAGTGGAAGTTGGATAAAGTGGGATTGTAAAAGACATCTCTGGATTGATTGCACAAAATTTAATTTGTGGTGCTATTCCAAGGAAATTTGTGTCACTAATAAGATCCTTTCCACATCTAAAAACATATTTAATGTTTTTTATCCATATGGTCGAGAACTTAAGGAAGTAGCTCCAGAAATAGTGGATGCATTAGTAATAATCTTTCAAAACTCTTTAGATTCTGGAGTAGTTCCTGAGGTTTGGCGGGTAGCAAACGTAACCCCACTTTTTAAGAAGGGAGGGAGAGAGAAAACGGGGAATTACAGACCAGTTAGTCTAACATCGGTAGTGGGGAAACTGCTAGAGTCAGTTATTAAAGATGGGATAGCAGCACATTTGGAAAGTGGTGAAATCATTGGACAAAGTCAGCACGGATTTACAAAAGGTAAATCATGTCTGACGAATCTTATAGAATTTTTCGAGGATGTAACTAGTAGCGTGGATAGGGGAGAACCAGTGGATGTGGTGTATCTGGACTTCCAGAAGGCTTTCGACAAGGTCCCACATAAGAGATTAGTATACATACTTAAAGCACACGGCATTGGGGGTTCAGTATTGATGTGGATAGAGAACTGGCTGGCAAACAGGAAGCAAAGAGTAGGAGTAAACGGGTCCTTTTCACAATGGCAGGCAGTGACTAGTGGGGTACCGCAAGGCTCAGTGCTGGGCCCCCAGCTATTTACAATATATATTAATGATCTGGATGAGGGAATTGAAGGCAATATCTCCAAGTTTGTGGATGACACTAAGCTGGGGGGCAGTGTTAGCTGTGAGGAGGATGCTAGGAGACTGCAAGGTGACTTGGATAGGCTGGGTGAGTGGGCAAATGTTTGGCAGATGCAGTATAATGTGGATAAATGTGAGGTTATCCATTTTGGTGGCAAAAACAGGAAAGCAGACTATTATCTAAATGGTGGCCGACTAGGAAAAGGGGAGATGCAGCGAGACCTGGGTGTCATGGTACACCAGTCATTGAAAGTAGGCATGCAGGTGCAGCAGGCAGTGAAGAAAGCGAATGGTGTGTTAGCTTTCATAGCAAAAAGATTTGAGTATAGGAGCAGGGAGGTTCTACTGCAGTTGTACAGGGTCTTGGTGAGACCACACCTGGAGTATTGCGTACAGATTTGGTCTCCAAATCTGAGGAAGGACATTATTGCCATAGAGGGAGTGCAGAGAAGGTTCACCAGACTGATTCCTGGGATGTCAGGACTGTCTTATGAAGAAAGACTGGATAGACTTGGTTTATACTCTCTAGAATTTAGGAGATTGAGAGGGGATCTTATAGAAACTTACAAAATTCTTAAGGGGTTGGACAGGCTAGATGCAGGAAGATTGCTCCCGATGTTGGGGAAGTCCAGGACAAGGGGTCACAGCTTAAGGATAAGGGGGAAATCCTTTAAAACCGAGATGAGAAGAACTTTTTTCACACAGAGAATGGTGAATCTCTGGAACTCTCTGCCACAGAGGGTAGTCGAGGCCAGTTCATTGGCTATATTTAAGAGGGAGTTAGATGTGGCCCTTGTGGCTAAAGGGATCGGGGGTTATGGAGAGAAGGCAGGTACGGGATACTGAGTTGGATGATCAGCCATCATCATATTGAATGGCGGTGCAGGCTCGAAGGGACGAATGGCCTACTCCTGCACCTAATTTCTATGTTTCTAACTGCATGTGAAAATAAGTTCACAGATTTATGTTTATTATTTAGGTTCAGGATATTCTGAAAAATGCTTTAAAGAAAATGTTTCGACATCCAAATAATCAAGTTTCAGAAACCAAGACGCATGATGTGCAAAACCGCCTACGAACTGGTATTCTAATATTGGTCCTGTCTGACGAATATGGTCTTGAATGGTCAAATTCTGAACTGGCTAAAGTTTGTGAATTTTTTAGTGTACAACAATTATCAGCAAATATCATCACCGTGGAATTCAAGACTCTTAAAGAAAGTTTCTATTTTGAGAAGAAGTAAGAACTGTGTAAATAGTTCAAACGTAACGGAATATGTATCTAGCCATTCTACACGTGTACGCTAAAAGTTGATTCTCTTTAATAATTATTTAAAAAACTGAGGTTTTACATTCTGATGTTTTACAGTATTCCAGTGTAACAATATGTCGGTGTATGTGCACAAAGTCTATCAGGGAATGGCAATGAATACAAACATTAGAGTATACCTCCTTTTAGAGTCAGAGCAGGAAAAAACTGGTACAAAGGCAACATTGAAGGTTCCTTATCTGAAAGTGGATAACATTTGTAACAAATTGTAGAATTAATGATGCAAATTATGGAGACATAATTGAAAAGTGACCAAGATCATTTAAATCTACCATGATACTTTTAGATGAGGTTATTCTGATATTAAAGAATTAGATAAAGGGAGTGTTGATGAAGTGCCTTGGCTCAGGAAACAAGTAGACTCAATGTCGATGAGTTAAGGAGCAGTAAGCATTTGTAGCAGTTATGTATGGGTCCTGATATAGTAATGGTAATAAACAGAGTGTAGATGTGAAAATTAGAAATGCGTGAATCAAGGATAATACAATGACCATGTATTATAATCAACATGTAAACTGGGAAACTAAATTTAGCAGTTAATAAGAGATGTTTTTCCAGATCAGTAATCTGAGCAACAAAAAACGATCTGACAATTTTAGATCCAGCATTGTGTAGTGAGAAAGAATTAAGTGATCTTTTTGCTAAAGACATTTAAAGAGCAGTGATCATGATATGTAATTTAATATAAAGACTGAAAGTGAGTAAGTGCATTGTTAAACCAATTTCTTGAGTCTGAATCAAGCAAATACAAAGGCGTGAGGTGTCAAACTATCTGGTACATTAGGCATAACACATAATCCTCTGAAATTTCCGCCACCTCCAACAGGATCCCACCAGTAGCCACATTTCCCAATCTCCACCCCTTTCCGCCTTCCGCAGAGTCCGTTCCCTCTGCAACTCCCTCGTTAACTCACCCCTTCCCACGCAAACAACCCCTCCCCAGGTACCTTCCCCTGCAACTGGAGAAGATGCAACACCTGTCGCTATACCAGCTCCCTCGACTGTCCAGGGACCCCGACAGTCATTTCAGGTTAGGCAGAGGCTCACTTGCACCTCCTCCAACCTCATCTACTGTACCCGTTGTTCAAGCTGTGGACTCTTATACATCGGTGAGCCCAAACGCAGATTGGGCGATCGTTTTGCGGAACACCTTCGCTCAGCCCACCGGAACCTACCTGATCTCCCGATTGCTGCACATTTTAATTTTCCTTCCCATTCCTACACAGACATTTCTGTCCTCGGTCTCCTCCATTGTCAGAGTGAGGCTAAACGCAAATTGGAGGAACAGCATCTCATATTTTGCTTGATTAGCTTACAGCCCAGTGGTATGAATATTGATTTCTCTCACTTCAGGTAGCCCCGATATTCCCTCTCTCTCCATCCCTCCCCTACCCAAGACGCACTAGCTTCTCGTTTTCACCCTACAAATAGCTAACAATGGCCTGTTTCCTTTATCATCGTTACTTTTTTGGCATATCTTTCATTCATTGTTCTTTATCTCTCCACATCACCGTCTATATCTCTAATTTCCCTTATCCCTAACCAGTCTGAAGAAGGGTCTCCACTCGAAACGTCACTGATTCCTTCTCTCCAGAGATGCTATCTGTCCCACTGAGTTACTCCAGCCTTTTGTGCCTATCTGGTATATCAGGAAACACCACAAGAAAGTATGACAGTAAACAAGCAATGTTTATAAAAATGTATTTAAGTTTATAAATCAGGTGTAGCCCATTTGGGCGAAGAAGAGCCCAAGAGGAAATGTGGCCTCCTGTGGTTATCAAGAGAGTAGGTGAATATAGTATCATATTAAAGGAAAGGGCTTATGGCATTGCCAAAAATGCAAAGATATAAAATGGAGGATTAAAAACCCCAGAAATTGAGCAATGGGGAGAAGGGTCTGATAGAAAGAAGTAGAATGTGAATGTGGTCCAATGAGAAATATAAAAGCAGAACAATAACAAGTTGATAAGTAAAAATAACCATTTTAGCATATGTTAATTTGGGTTCCTTACTGACTGAGGCAGGAGAAATTATGTTGAGAACTAGGGAATTGTCAGTGCAGTTAAAGATTTCATATGTACCTTCAAAGAAAAAGACAAAAGAAAATGTCCAGGAAATTAAGGAGTATATTTCCAAAATAACTAAGAAACAAAGAAGACTACAATAGTAAAAAATAATTGTATTGAGAAGTAATGGGACTGAAAGATGATTAATTCCTAAGACCTGACCACTTGTAATTCAGAGCTTTCAGAGATGGCTATGGATATTGTGGTTATTCTAGTTGACATCTTCCAAATTGTATGGGTTCCAGAATGATTCCCACATTTTGGAAGGTAACAAATATACTCACTGCTTATGGAAAAAGCAAGGACGAAAACACCATTAAATCTGATATAAGTTGCAAGAAAATACTTGCTGTTTTTAGTGTCAGGGCACTTAGAAGATAATGATAAGATTGGACACAGTCCACACAGAATGAAAGTTTTAAATCACATTTAAATAAAACTGTTGGAGCATATTTGAGAATATAACTAACAGAATAGAGGAGTGCAAATTAGATGATGTGATGCAATTGGATTTTCAAAAGATCTTTGGTGAAATTCTACAAGGGGAATTGATAAATAAAATTAGAGTTCAGGACTCAGGTGCATAGATTCAGAGATGGTTAATGAATAGAAAATGAGAAAAGGAATAAACGGGTCATTTTCAGGTTGGGGGATTCTGACCATGGGCAAGTTATATGGATTATGTTGTGGTCCCAGTGTCATCAATCAATATTAATGCTTTGGGTTAAGAAATAGAGTAAACAGGGCCTGTCCCACGAGCATGCGACTGCATGCGGCAAGCGTGACCAAACCGGAAGCGGGGCCCGCGCGGGGGTCGCGCGGAGGTCGAGTGATCCCCGTACAGGGCCGGTCCCACCAGCATGCAACTGCATGCGGCAAGCGCGACCAAACCAGAAGTGAGGGCCGCGCAGAGGTCGAGTGAGTGACATGAAGTTCGAGCGAAGTCCGCGGGAAGTTCGCACGTGACGTATGGCGTCAAGACACTGCGTATGGCGTCAAGACACTGCCTATGCCCGTCGAGGCGGTGCGTACGGCCTCAATGCGGCTGTGGGCCGGCAGGCCGTTGCCGCGCAAAATTTTTGAACACTGTCAGTTTTCCGGAGCCCCGCCCGATGTCGGGACCAGATCCGCACAACTCCATACGGCTCCGGCGATCGAAGTGGGACCGGCCCTGCGAGGCCGTACGGCTCAAGCGACCATGTTAGGTCGCGCTTGCCGCATGCAGTCGCATGCTCGTGGGACAGGCCCTTAATATATACATTTGCTTATGATACAATACCTGATGGCTGCATTTGCAGTGCAGGCTTGTAGATTAAATTGCTTCTGTGAATTGTAAATTGTCCCTAATGTGTAGGATAGTGCTAATATAAGGGGTCGGCCTGGAGTTGGTGGGCCAAAGGGCCTGTTTCCATTATGTATCTCTAAAGTCTAAAAGTAGATAATTTTAGTGTCCTTATATAAAGAAGGTTCTGTAGAGACGCAAACGTAGTGAATAAATTGATTCTTTATTCAGCCATTGTAGGTTGGAAATACATGGACGTTTAACACTCTAACATAATAGTCGTAGTTGTTGAGAGGCTGTTGCCTCGTGGGCTCAGTTGTGCTCCTGCTGTGGTGGCAGGACACTCATGAAGTGAGAGGAAGCAGAAGAGAAAGAGAGCGAGAGAGGGAAGGACTTATATACAAGGACACACCCACATGTATCTCGTGACCCCTCCCAGGGTTGCCGAGGATTCGGATAGCAGGAGTGGCCGAACCACTAGGTGCCGCTACCGTTCGCTAGATTGATATGTGGGAGTGTGGGAGTCTTGTGAGTAGAATTTTCCAAAACTCTCAGGAGTTTAAAGAAATGGGAAGTCATCATACTGAAACCTACAATCTTCTGAGCGAAGGCTGAAAATGTTGGGAAAACTCTGCAGACCAAGGGCCATCTGTTTCAAGAGCAACAGGGTTAACATTTCATTTAAGGGAGACAAAATGCTGGAGTAAATCAGTGGGACAGGCAGCATCTGGAGAGAACGAATGGGTGATGTTTCAAGTCGAGACCCTTCTTCAGACTTTTCATTTCATTTATCATTTCACATTTTGTTGTGCTGCAGCAAGTAAAAATTTCATTGTTGTATCTGGGACATATGACAATAAACCACTCTTGATTCTTGACATTTCATTTATCAGTTTGGACAAAGTAACAAGTGCTTGAAACTTTAACTCCATTTCTCTCTCTACAAATAACGCCTAACCAGCTGAATGTTTCCAGCATTTTCTTTTTTGGTATCAGATTTATGGATCAAATTCTTTTTTTATTGACAACATTCTGAAGGGGCTTGATAGATTATTTCTGTGAGAATACTTCTCTGAGAAATAGCCCGAGGGTCTTTTGTAATAGTCTAGTATACTTTTGATATTTGTCTCGATGTCTTTAATGTGCTTCCTTCCAAGAAGCTGTTGTAGCCCTTGGTAAATGTGTAGCAAGTACAAATCATTTTAAGAGTCAGGTTAATTCGACTAGCTCTGACATAAACTGTACTTTGGTTAAACTCTCCTGGCTCCTTATTCAGTGCTGGTTTGTTTGAACAAATAGCTTATTATTTCAAATTAAAAATAAACTTGGGTGATACAATATTGAATTAAGATTCAGGGTGGTCTAATGGAATTTGTTTATACTTGTATTTAATCAACTGACAGTAATTCTAACATGGTTAAAATGTTCTCTTTTCTGCTTAATTTACTTGATAATCTGACTTTTTTTAATATACATATAGGATTCCAACAATACTAAAGCAGATGATGGTTAGATGTATCGGCAAAACAATAACAGGATTGGTGCAAGTGATTCCTGTTCTGCATTTATTTGGTTTTTCATCCAATTTAGCGAGCCCAGTTTTTTTGGATAATAGTCAGACTGAAGACAGCTGGGCTGGACTTGATGGGCTTCCTTTTATTACTTTTAGGGAAAACATTAATGACAAAGTTCAAAGGTAAGGCTTTTTGAAAATTATTGTAATGACAATAGGGCATTGAGATTTTATACAATGCTGTTCAGGGATGGGGGTAGAGGTAGACAAGGTGGTGAAGGTGTATGGCATAGTTTCCTTCATTAGAGGGAGCACTGAGTAAAATAGCTGGGACATCATGTTGCAGATGTACAATATGTTTTGTTTAGTTTAGAATTACAGCGTGGAAACAGGCCCTTCGGCCCACCGGGACCGCGCCGACCAGCGATTCCCGCATATTAACACTATCCTACACACACTAGGGACAATTTTTACATTTACCAAGCTAATGTACCCACCCCTTTGGAGTGTGGGAGAAAACCGAAGATCTCGGTGAAAACCCACGGAGGTCACGGAGAGAACGTACAGACAGCACCCATAGTCGGGATCGAACCCGGGTCTCCGGCGCTCTAAGGCAGCAATTCTACCGCTGCGCCATGATGTCCCAGTGTTGATGAAACCACACCTAATTGTGTGTAGTTCTGGTTACCACACCATAGGAAGGATGTGATTAAACGAGATTGAGCAGAAAAGATTCACACAAATGTTGCCTGGACTTGGGAGGGCTTGAGTTATCTGGGTAAACTGGAACTGTTTTCCCTGTTAAAAATTATATAAAAAGAGGAAAACAACGAGCAGGTGAAATCTTGGTGGAATGGATATTTGATATTCTTAGTACTTGGAATGAAAGGAATTTGAAGAATTTTCTGCCTCAGTTATGGGGGGTTTACCATATAGAGCTTTATAAAATGTATTTAGTTATGTACACTGAACATCCGACAAATCAAAGCATGAGGGGCATAGATGGTCACTTTTTTCTTCTAAGGTAGGGGAGTAAAAACTGGAGGGTCTTAAAGTTAAGACGAGAGGGTAAAGGGTTTAAAGGGGATCTGAGGAACATGTTTTTCACACAGTGGGTGGTGAATATATGAAATGAGCTGTCAGAGGAAGTGGTAGAGGAAGATACAATTGCGACGCTTAAAAGGCATTTGGACGGGTACTGGATAGGAAATGTTTTGAGGGATATGGGCCAAATGCAGCTCAGGGGGGAATCTGTTGGGCTGAAAAACTATTCTGCGCAATATAACTGTGTATTTCTTTGAGCATATGAGATTTTTGTCATGTCTGGTGCTAAATTGTGTTCTGTTGTGACAGTCATATCCCTATTTAAAAATGGGGGATATAAGATTTATTCAGACTTTTTCTCAGATGTTTTTTTCATGTTTTATTTATTCCGTATTCAAGATGCGTTGTGATTTGTGGGCTGTTCACTGTACATAACTCAATACATTGCAATTAATTTATGAATTATTTTCTTCAGGGAGCTACTTGAACTCATGTGCAAAAGTAAGCATTTAATGGAAGTAGATCGACTTTTAGCTCGTTCTTGGTTTACCTTATTGCCATCAAAAGCTTTGCCAGATTACTTGATGACGATTACACCTAATCTGCTCGATGTTCTGCAAGGAATCATTCAGAGATGGAAGACTGGACCTATTTCAATAGAGGTTTGTATTTGAAAAAAAGTTATATTGCTTAGTCAGGATAAGCCAAATAAAATGAATTGAAATCCACACTCCGGCAGGTAGTGACAAATTATTGAACTCAGTGGTCTCCCTCTAAAACATGCTATTCAATTCCTTCAAATTCAGATTCCTTTAATTAATAGGATGCTGATCAAGTGAACCTATGTCAGAGCCTGGTGCACGTATTCTGCTTAAATGATAATTTTGTCTCCTATTACAAACATTTGTATCTTCAAGTAAACTCAATGCATAGGCTATGATCTTTGGCAGCACCTCATTTGGCTCATTGTTGTTTCATAATAATAAGTCAAATGAGTTACTAGCCCAAGGTCAGAAGGTAGCATGTGCAACGAGTTTCCCTGCAGAGTATACAAATGCTTGTAATACGACCCTAAATTATTTACAGTGTGCTCAGAATCAGGATCAATTGATCAGTGTCGGAGACACTGTTTTCTGACAAAGGTTGATATTCCATTAACATTGCGAGGCTTTGCTGCATACAAATTGCTTTCTGCTTTTTTCCCCACATGTGAACTGCAACTGCTGCTCAAAACACATTCAAAATGAATGATTAGTACAGACGTCAGAGGTTATGGGAAGAAGGCAGGAGAATGGGGTTAGGAGGAAGAGATAGATCAGCCATGATTGAATTGCAGAGTAGACTTGATGGGCCCAATGGCCTAATTGTCCTTATGGCCATATGAAAATGCTGGACACATTCTGCAAGCCATTCCATTGAACAATTTCAATATTTTTATATTTTATTTTTTAAATAATTGTACTTTTATGAATTTTCTTAATACAGCAATTATTAACTTGGTTATTCTATTTATTTGCATGTCACTGGATTACCACAGAGTTTGAATCGTGTTTTGAAACTTGCAGGAGGAACTGTGTACAGTCAGCAGAACAGGTGCACAAATTGTAATATCAGTACATATTTCTGATCTGTTGTTAATCCAGATTGTTAGTGTCTGTATGAACTTTTAACTTTGATGTAAATGGACGTATAAACATTAGGTGCATATTCTAATTGGGAATCTAGCTGTGGGTGTTTGATTTCTTGTGGATATTTTGATGCCCATCAAAATAAAGAATTGGTTTAGCAACCAAACTAACTCGGAAAAGAGTAACCAGCTAATTGTTAGTTCATAAATTAAAATTTTCAGTATCTTACCGAATTCACTTTTAAATATTTTCTCAAATTCAATTTTATTCTTGGTTCTCAGAGGCTAAAATGTATGGCTAAAATGATAAATCCAAATCTAAGGCATAGCTCTGGGCATGCGCATGGGCCCAAGCTATGCCTGCCTCTTTGTAGGGTACATCGAACAATCCTTGTTCGAGGCGTACCGTGGCCCTATCCCCGAACTCTACCTCCGCTACATCAACGACTGCATTTGTGCTACCTCCTGCACCCATGCAGAACTCACTGACTTCATCCATTTCACCACTAACTTCCATCCAGCACTCAAATACACCTGGACCATTTCCGACATCTCCCTACCGTTTCTAGACCTCACTATCTCCATCGCAGGTGACAGACTACTTACCGACATCTACTATAAACCCACTGACTCCCATGACTCCCATGACTATCTGGACTACACTTCTTCCCACCCTGCTTCCTGTAAGGACTCCATCCCCTACTCCCAATTCTTCCATCTATGCCGCATCTGCACCCAGGATGAGGTGTTCCAAATCAGGGCATCGGAAATGTTCTCATTCTTTAGGGAACGGGGGTTCCCCTCTTCTACTATAGATGAGGCTCTCACCAGTGTTTCTTCTATACCCCGTAACTCTGCTCTCACTCCCCATTCCCCCCACTCGTAACAAGGGCAGAGTCCCCTTGTCCTCATCATCCACCCTACCAGCCATCACTTGCAACAGATAATCCTCCGACATTTCCCCACCTCCAACGGGATCCCACCACTGGCCACATCTTCCCATCTCCTCCCCTTTCGGCTTTCCACAAAGACCACTCCCTCCGTAACGCCCTGATCAATTCGTCCTTCCCACCCAAACCACCCCCTCTCCTGGTACTCTCCCTTGCAACCGCAAGAAGTGCTACACTTGTCGCTATACCTCCCCCCTTGACTCCATCCAAGGACCTAAGCAGCCTTTCCAGGTGCAGCAGAGATTCACCTGCACCTCCTTCAACCTCATCTATTGCATCCGCTGCTCTATGTGTCAGCTGCTCTACATTGGTGAGACCAAGATGGCAATCGCTTCGCCCAACACCTCCGCTCGGTTTGTAATAACCAACCTGATCTCCCGGTGGCTCAGCACTTCAACTCCCCCTCCCATTCCGAATCTGACTTTTCTGTCCTGGGCCTCCTCCATGGCCAGAGTGAGGCCCACCATAAATTGGAGGAGCAGCACCTCATGTTCCTGATATTTCGCTTGGGTAGTTTACACTCCAGTGGTATGAACATTGACTTCTCCAATTTTAGGTAGTCCCTGCTTTCTCCCTCTTTCCCCTCCTCTTCCCAGCTCTCCTACAGCCCACTTTCTCCGCCTCTTCCTTTCTTCTTTCCGCCCCCCCCCCATCAGTTTGAAGAAGGGTCTCGACCCGAAATGTCGCCTATTTCATTCGCTCCATAGATGCCCCCTCACCCGCTGAGTTTCTCCAGCATTTCTGTCTACCTTCAATTTTCCAGCATCCGCAGTTCCTTCTTTAACAAATGATTGTTGTTTATCAATTTTTCAATTTAATTCCTGCAACAAGATTGGCTCTTGGAAATGTGTCAAATTATTAGTGACTCTAGGTGGTTAAATTCTCATTTCAAGAAGAAGATATTTTTAAATATTGCTTTACAGGCCATGTAGCTTTTAAGGAAGTTGATTGTTTCACTTAAAACTAATCACCTAATATACTAATTCAGAATGGAGTAAAAGTGTTGACAACAAAATTGAAGTTTAAAAAATAAAATAATTAAAACATTTTGAGAGAGAGATTTGCATTACATTTTATACTTTGTGTTTGTGTCTGCGCATGTATTTATATTTGCACATGCAAATATCTATGAATGTGAAGACTGAAGTTGTACAAGGTACAAGGTGATCTAAGCTCAGCATGAAATAAAACTTAGATGTCTATGCCTACCAGGTTCAGAAGTGTATACGTTTTGATTTGGGTATCTATGGTAATTTTGGACACACATTGATTCTGTGGTAATTAAAAACAGTTAAGATTATGGACTCTTAACAGAGATGTATTTTTATGTTTAGGGATCTATGTGATGAACGTTTAGAAGCATGTGTGAAAGCCAGTTTGAAAATCCACGAAAACATATGTAAATCAATGAAAAAAGTGGACTTAACAGAAATTATTGCCACTTCGGTTGTGCTAATTAGCAAAATTGCTCAATTAAAAAGATCTTCATCAAAGGTATCAGTAAGAACAAATAATTGTGTAAAACAACCATCGTAATGACTTCTGACATCAATACTTTCCATTTTTACAGATATTTTCATAATTTTAATTTTCTTAAAAATGAATGTGTACTGTTTGTAATTTATGTAAAAATTGGTAAGTGAAAAACTAGAATCTGATTTTAAATTTGTATGTTGGAAAGCAAGCTGTTTCTAATGAAGCAGAATAAATAGATGGGATAAAAGAAGTTATGATAACATTCGATAAGATTAAGGTTAGGTAAATTAAATGTCGATCATTACATTTTAATTGGATATCGTTTACAGTATTTAAGCATTTAATACAATACTGGTTTAAGTTTAGAGAAAACATTTGTTTTTCAAAAACTAGGTTGCTGGTGAGCACTCTCAACGTGAGGAAGATCCACGAATGCCAAGCGCTGAATTAACAAAGACTTTAACAACAACAAGAGAATGGCTAAAGGCTGTCCTCAGTTCAATACCACTAAAACAAAAATTCAATCAAGATGAATTTCATGTAAGACAATTTTGAAATCCACTATATAAATGGCACATAATATTTTTATTTATTAATTTGTGTTTTGAATATGATGATGTGTTACATTTTAACTGTTCAATGTTAGGATTTAATGAAATACTGTTAGTATCCCAAATGTGAATTGGCTGTTATTGAAATATTAGTTGGCTATTGCCTCGTGGCTTTTCCTTTTTCTATCAGTTGGGCTATTATATCATTTGACATTACAAAATTTGAGATTAATTTTGGGCAGAGAGGTGCTAGGAAACTATGAACTTTGAACCACTGGAGTAGTGTTTTAGGGCGAGGTCAGTTATGACGCATATCAACTTCTGTTTTTGTAAGGACCTAGACTCACTCCAATTCACCTACCGCCACAACATACTGACAGCGGATGTGACCTCGCTGCCTTTCCACTCTGCGCTGGACAACAAGAACATGTGCATCAGGCTGTTGTTCATTGACTACATCGAACAATACCATCATCATCTCTACACCTACTGTCGTACTGTTCATCCCTATGCAACTGGATCTTCGATATCCTCATTGGCAGACCTCAATTAGTATGAATTGGCAACAACACTTTCCCCATGATGACCATCAGCACGGGCACCTCAAGCATGCACTCTCAGTCCGCTGCATTATCTGTACCCACGACTGTGTGGCCAGATTCCACTCCAATGCTAATAACGGCTAATTATGAATCAGAGTACAAGAGGGAGATAGATAATCTGGTTGAGTAGTGCTAGAACAACAATTTTGCTCATCTTTAGCAAGATCAAGGAGCTGATTATTAACTTCAGGAAGGGGCAACCCAAGGATCCATGAACCTGTCTTCATCAGTGGAAGGCAATAGAGCAAGTCAACAGCATGATGATCTGGTCTTTGTTCCAACAAATTGATGATGTGGTCTTTGTTCCAACAAATTGATGCAATTGCAAAGAAAGTTTGAGGAGATTTGGTTTATTGCCATATACCCTCTTGTACTACAACAAGTAAACAGTGGAGAACAACCATGCCGACAGGCTGCATCACGCCTGGTTCGGACACTCGTATGCCCAAGAATATGGGAGGCTGCAGAAAATGGTGGACATTGCTCAGACCATTATGGGTATTGAACTTACCATCACCAAAGAAATCGACATGAAGCACTGCCTCAGGAAGAATGCTAAAATCATTTAAAGACCAACACCACCCTGGGCTTATCTAGCTCAGAACAATTTGAACTATTGTGCGTGCACAGTCAAATGCAGGAATGCTGAATGAGATAGAGTTATGATGAGACTGTAGCTATGTTACAGTGATGGAGAGAATGAATAATGGGACTGTGGATGAGAAAGCATTCTAGTAAGCTGCTTTTGTCCAAAAGTGTGGCTTCTCCTCTGGCTGAGTTGATGGAGCTCTCATACATGTTTTTGACATGTCTTCTTTTAACTTCCTGCTCCTCAGACAGATCAGAGATAGAGTTTCCTTGGTCCTCAGCTTTCACCCCATGAGCTTTCACCCCATGATATCCAACATATCAGCCCTCTTCATTTTAGTTAGCTCAGGGATCTTGCTATCGGTTTCCTCTTCTCCTCTCCTTCCCTTAATGCTTTCCATAGAGACCATTCCCCTACACTCCCAATTCCACTCACCCCTTCCCACCCATCCTTCTCTGTCCTCTGGGACTTTCCCGTGCAACCATAGGAGGTGTAACACATCCCGTTATCTCCTCTCACACTACTATTTAGAGATTAAAACATTGGCAGAGACTTGCATGCATCTCCTCCAACGTGGTATATTACATTCAGTCTTTGTGATCTGGTCCCCTCTAGATCAGTAAGACCATGCAATTGACTGTGTGATCATTCTGCACAGCACCTGCTCACTATCTGCAATACCCATGATGTCATTTCAACCCGCCCTCCCAATCTTTCACTCTCTACAATCATACACCAACTAGAAGAACAATATCTCACATTCTGCTTTGATAGCTTACAAACCTATTGGTAAGAACATTGGTTTCTCCAATTTGAGGTATCTTGAATACCCTGTGTTTCTGACTCCCACCTGTCTATCCAGGTTCTCTCTCTCTCTTTGTTCACATTTTTCCATCCTTCACCCCTCCTCCCCCACCGTCTAGTTAACCAGAGTCATTACTCTCCCCCACTTGGTTCCATCTGCCCATCACCCACATAGCTCAGTTATGAATCCTGATTGATTTGGATGAGTTGGGTTGAAGGGCCTGTTTCTCTGCTGCATGACTATCCTCTTAATTTAATACTTTATTTTCTCTTGCCTATTATTAACCTTTCCTATTCCTGATCCCTTGATTCCATCTGTCCATTAACCTTCCTTTATCTGGTTCCATCTATAACTGACCAGCCTCTGACTCTGTCCATTCACTTCCCACACCATTGGTTACATCTGCCTAATCTCACTTCCCTCCCATCTTTCTATAAAACACACTCCAGTTGTGTTTCAACATCCCTCCCTTTCCCACCCACAGATTTGTCCATTATCCGACTCTTTCATTGTGTTCCACCTATCACCTGCATGCTTCTACGTTACCCACCTCTTCCATTTCTATATGCTAGTTATCTTCCCTACACACTTACTCTTGATGCAGGGTTTCGACCCAAAACTTTAACCATCACTTTGCTTCCACAGATGCTGTTTGGCCTGCTAATGTTTCTTCAGCAGTTTATTTGTTTTCTCTCAGAAAATGATGGCATCTCCTCTTGATTATGTAATCTGATGCCACTCAATTGAATTGAATAATTTTTAAACATATACAAGTAAAACTTTTTTATTTACCTATTTGTAAAGGTATGGATTGCCCTTACAACCTTAGACCTTGAAAATAAAGAATGGACTTCTTTTTGGATTAAAGGACTCTTGAGTGAGCTCGAAGGGCGAATGAAGAAGGTAGTGTATAATGTCAAATGCTCGAATGTTATGAAGATATTTTTAAATTGCAGTATTTATCGATTGTTCCTCACCTTTGCTTAATACCAACTAATATTGAAATTTATATCGAAGTCTCGTGAGAGACTACGTGAAGAGCCCGCCAGCCCGCATGCGCGTCAATACATCGACACATGGCGCGAGAATCGGAGCAGTTCGAAACTGGCCCGGCAGGTAAGGGATTTTTGTTTCAGGAACGGGTCGCTGCTCCGAAGATAGGTGCAGCGGGCCCGGAGAAGCTGGCACAGCCTGTGCAGCTGCCAACGTGGAGGCTCCGTAAGGAGCTGGCGGCTGAAATTTAGCGGCTGACGGATTGGCCGGTGCAGCGACCGCCGTGGAGGCTCCGTAAAGGAGCTGGCGGCTTGAATTTATCAGCTGACGGCTCGGTCGGGACAACCGCCGTGGAGGTTCTGAAAAAGGAGCAAGCAGCTGCATTCAATAGGCTGACGGCTCCGCCGGTGCAGCTATCGCCATTAAGGCTCCGAGAGGGAGCAGGGTGCCGGATTCAGTAGGCTGACGGCACGGCCGGTGGCTACTGCCAATGAGGCTCCGAGAGGGAGCTTGTTTTGTGGCTCCTAGGGAGCAGGCGACTGGCTCAGGCTCAAAAAGGAGCCAGCCAGATGCCTGAAGGAAGCAACACCTGGCTCAGGGTTGCATTATATTCCTTCCCTCTAGACTCCGTTGAGGCTCCAGAATGGAGCAAGCCCGGACTCAGAGTCATTAGCAGGCGCGACCTGTCCAGTGAATATATAATAGAATTGTGCTCCTGGCTCAGGAGACACTTACAGGATGCTCCAGTCAGATGCCTGTTGGAAGCAACACCTGGCTCAGGGTTGCGTTATATATATATAGAGGGGAGAGGGGGGGAGAGGAGAGGGGGGAGAGAGGAGAGGGGGGAGAGAGGAGAGGTGGGGAGAGGAGAGGGGGGGAGGGGGGGTGAGAGCGGGAGAGGGGGGAGAGAGGGAGAGGGGGGAGAGACGGAGAGGGGCGAGAGGATGAGGGGGAGATGAGGAGGGGGGGGAGTGAGAGAGACGGGGGGGCAGAGGTAGGGGGGGATGAGGACGAGGGGGAGAGGGGAGAGGGGGGGGCGAGGGGGCGGAGAGAGAGGGGGGCGAGAGAGGAAGAGAGGTTGAGAGAGGGAGAGAGAGAGGGGGAGAGAGGAGGGGGGGAGAGAGAGAGGGGGAGAGAGGAGGGGGGGAGAGAGGAGAGGGGGGGAGAGGAGGGGAGAGAGGACGAGGCGGGTGGGAGAGAGGAGAGGGGGGGAGAGGAGAGGGGGGAGAGAGGAGGGGGGCGTGAGGGGTGTGCTGGAGAGGGGGGTGAGGTGGGGGAGGGGGAGGAGAGGGGGGAGATGAGGAAGAGAGAGAGAGGGGGGAGAGGAGAGGGGGGAGAGAGGAGAGGGGGGAGTGAGGGGGTGTGCTGAGGGGGGTGAGGTGAGGGGAGGGGGAGGAGAGGGGGGGGAGAGGAGAGGGGGGTGGGGAGAGGAGAGGGGGGGGAGAAGAGAGGGGTGGGAGAAGAGAGGGGGGAGAAGAGAGGGGGGAGAGGAGAGGGGGGAGAAGAGAGGGGGGGGGAGAGGAGAGGGGGGAGAGAGGAGAGGGGGGTGAGGTGAGGGGAGGGGGAGGAGGTGGGGGGGAGAGGAGGGGAGAGAGAGAGTGCCTTTTTATTTCAACCCAAACAACCATTTGCAGGCAGTGCTTTTTTAATTTAACCATATTTTCATTTTCAAACCACATTAAGGGTACTTACTCATAGTTGTGTGGACATTTGTTCAGTTTTATTCACAGCTCAGAGAAACGTGACCCTCTGCCTTCCTCCATCTTGAAGAGACTGAATGAGGCACACCACTTCCTGATTTTATAGTCCCTCCCCCCTGCCGCCAGCAGGGGCAGCAGAGAGAATGGGGAATTTTGTAAAATCATTAATATCTCTTTCATATTTCATCGACGGGAAAAATCCTTGGCACACATATACGGCGGAGGGGGGCTCTGAGCGAGGTGGCCAAAAATGACGGCCATAGGTGGCGGCGTTCTCTCGGAATTCGCAGCACAGATCGCCAAAACCGGTCAAGAACAGAGTTTTAGTAATATAGATGAGAGCTGCTGTCGATATTCAAGTCGGGGTTGGACGAACAGGTGGGAACAGATAACCTCCCGAATTTTTCCAGTTTACAAATCACAACCGATTATAAGACTCAGTTTCTGGTTGATTATTCCTTGCAAGAGAAGCCAAAATTTCCGTCCTATGGTCAATAGAGGAAACTATGTCTATCCAAGTGGAGACATCTCACAAAGGATGAGTAGTCTGCTCAAGAACAAGTGGGGTATATTTCTAATATTTTCTCAAGGTTGAGGAAAAGTGGCACCATGCCAAATCAGGTTATGATTTGGCTCGTCTGATCATGTGTTTGGATAACCAGTTTAAGATGGATAATTGTCATTCAGCAATTTAGCTGATTCAGAGGATTTTGGGCCTCAATCGATCTTGAAGATGCATACTTTTCCATATCAATACACGAGAGGCACAGATATATCTGCTGTTTCTTGATGACAAAGCCAGTGGTAGAAATTTTAGGCTCTACCTAGGGGTTCTGGCCTAGGCTATTTACAAAGATTCTAAAGTTAATGCTTCCCTACTCAGATCAAAAGGGCATTGTGTCATGGAGTTTATAGACGACATGCTTTTGCAGCTGATAAGACTCAAGGGTTTTTAACAGTAGATGCCTCTTACGACATTAAAGATGAGGCAACATGAATTATAATAGTGCCAATTTGGCCTACTCATTCAGGGCGTCCATTGTAAAAGGCGGCTGAAAGAAGCTCCTACTTACTCGAAGTCACGAGTGGTGGCTAGTTCAGCCTATTTCTCGTGCACCTAGCTCTGCACGGTTGTATGGGAAGTTTGTAAAGAGACACATGTGAACTACTTTTAAACAGAAGTAGCAGAGGTTTGTGGTTCTTTCAGTTTGGGCTTAGAGAAGTGATTATGTTATCACACAATTGACACTGCTAGTGCTGCTTTGTCATTCGTTCTGGAAGTGGTGGCGCTGCCCTGACAGCAGCGGCTCGCCTGCAGTCCGTTTGTTTTTAGTCGGGTCGCAACCGCACGCACCACAGCTCTTCCCGCTACGAAGTTGGCCAGCTCCGCGATGTCAGTTCCGCAGGCTCTGCAACTGGAGCCCTCAGGTTAGTCCCGGCCGGAGGTCGTCGCCGGCTCCACGATGTTAGGCCCAACGACATCCGAGACCCGACAGGGAATAGTCGAGATGTAAACGGTTTCCCCCACAGCCCCCCCACCACCCCCCACATATACACAGCTAAAAAAAGAATAAAAACTAACTCAAGACATACATTTAACAAGACAAAAATAAAAAAAGACAGACGACTGTAGTCGAGCCGCTGCCGTTTAGCGCCGCCACTCCCACACAAACACCGTCTGCGCTGAGGCCTAATGGCGGAGCTGGCGACCTCGAGACTCCGGAGGCAGAGCCAGTCAGGACTTGCCCTGGGCTCGCTCCCGTGAGTGCGGTCCAGCTTGGGGCTGGAACGGCGCTCCCGTGAGGGCGGCCTGGCGCGGGGCTGAGACTCCCGTGAGGGGCTGTGGTGCTCCCGTCGGGGCGGTCCGGCCCGAGGGTGGAACGGCGCTCCCATCAGAGCGGCCCAGCTCGAGGGAGGTACGACGCTCCCGTCGGAGCGGACCAGCTCGAGGGAGGTACGGCGTTCCCGTCGGAGCGGCCCAGCTCGAGGGAGGAACGGCGCTCCCGTCGTAGCGGCCCAGCTCGAGGGAGGAACGGCACTCACGCCGACCGCTGGACTGGAGGGCGGCAGCTTCGACCACCCCGGGCCGTGGTGTTTGAGCTGGCCCGTTTGCGGGGTTCGGTGAGCCGCGGGACTTTGTACCATAGCCCGGTGGGGTATCGCCTCAGCGCAGAGGGAGAAGAGGAGGGAAGAGACTGCAGCCCTAAGATTTTTGCCTCCACCACAGTGAGGAGGTGCTTGGAGGACTCACTGTGGTGGATGTTAATTTGTGTTTATTGTTGTTTATTATTGTATGTATGACTGCAGGCACGAAATTTCGTTCAGACCGTAAGGTCTGAATGACAATAAAGGTAATTCTAATTCTAATTCTCTCTAGTACTATAAGTGGGATAATAAATGATTGGTTATTCACCCACTGTTGACTAACGTTATGCAAGGTGTCTTATATGAATACTCTAAAGCCTAAACTCATAGTAGTGTGGAATGTGTATCGGTAAAAATTAGTATGCAGATATTCATCTGCTGTATTCCTAATGTGGAGCAGTATCTTTTAACTGCAGGCACGAAATTTCGTTCAGACCGTAAGGTCTGAATGACAATAAAGGTAATTCTAATTCTAATTCTCTCTAGTACTATAAGTGGGATAATAAATGATTGGTTATTCACCCACTGTTGACTAACGTTATGCAAGGTGTCTTATATGAACACTCTAAAGCCTAAACTCATAGTAGTGTGGAATGTGTATCAGTAAAAATTAGTATGCAGATATTCATCTGCTGTATTCCTAATGTGGAGCAGTATCTTTTAAGTTAATTATGCTTTTAGCAACCAATTTCAGCACAAAGAACACAGTCTTTATTCAATCTCCGGCTGGATCTCTAGGTCAAGTGTCAAGTCAAGTGAGTTTATTGTCATGTGTCCCTGATAGGACAATGAAATTCTTGCTTTGCTTTCAGCACACAACAAAGTAGGCATTTACTACAAAACAGATCTTTGTGTCCATATACCATTATATAAATAAACTGATAAAGTGCAAATAACATATAATGGGTTATTAATGATTAAAGTTTTGTCCGAGCCAGGTTTAATAGCCTGATGGCTGTGGGGAAGTAGCTATTCCTGAACCTGAGATGAGTGTGTGGCCAGGATGGTGTGGGTCTTTGATGATACTGCTAGCCTTTTTGAGGCAGCGACTGCGATAAATTCCCTCGATGGAAGGTCAGAGCCGATGATGGACTGGGCAGTGTTTACTACTCTTTGTAGTCTTTTCTTCTCCAGGGCGCTCAAGTTGCCATCCAAGCCACGATGCAACCGGTCAGCATTCTCTCTACTGTGCACCTGTAGAAGTTAGAGAGAGTCCTCCTTGACAAACCGACTCTCCGTAATCTTCTCCGGAAGTAGAGGCGCTGATGTGCTTTCTTGATAATTGCATTATTGTTCTCGGACCAGGAAAGATCTTCAGAGATGTGCACGCCCAGGAATTTGTAACTCTTGACCCTTTTAACCATGATATAAACGGGGCTGTGGGTCCCCATCCTACTCCTTCCAAAGTCCACAATCAGTTCCTTGGTTTTGCTGGTGTTGAGGGCCAGGTTATTGTGCTGGCACCATATGGACAGTTGCTCGATCTCTCTCCTATACTCTGACTCATCCCCATCAGTGATACGTCCCACAACGGTGGTGTCGTCAGCGAACTTGATGATGGAGTTCGTCCTGTGACCAGCTACGCAGTCATGAGTATAGAGTGAGTACAGCAGGGGGGTCATATATGACATGAGGCTAGCGTGTTATGGGAATGATCTCATAAAGCAAACGAGCACGGCTGGGTACAATTTGGAGTGGACAGCATACCCACTAGATCGGAGATTGGGGGTGTTTATTATGTATACAGGTACACTGAGCTTACTCGTACCTATGAGATGAAGGATAGTTTTCTTCATTGTTATTTAATAGTTTCACAAGAAATTGCCGGTGCAGACTATCTCAACATGAATAGAGTGTAAGCGGCTAATAGCGAGAGTGAATTCAAATAATTTCAAGTCTCACTCCACCAGGCAGCCAATAGAATGGATATTCCCCTTTGATCATCTTGCAATTGCAGGAGGCTCTCATAGTGCACTTTCAGAAGTTATAAATTGCGTTAAACATGTCTGGATGGTTGCAGATAGAATTCTGAACAGTGTTGCATGAGTTATTGTCTAACTCAAAGCCAATTGGGACTGTGATCCGATTAAGGGCAATGAACATGTATGTAAGTTAGCATCATGTTGTTAATAGCCCATGTCATTTCTACCATTTATGGTTTATCTGTTTAAGTGTTTCACACACAGATTGGTTTACTGCATGAAACCACAGAGCTTCGAAGGCTTCACGTAGTCTCTCACGAGACTTCGATATAAAATAGAAAGATTAAACGAGAACTTACCGTTTGAAGTTTGATCTTTATTTTATGAGAGGTTGAAGTGAGGGACTACGTGCCCTCCACTACCAACCCTGAATCTCATAAAGATCATTCAGTAAGTCAAGGATTATTAATCTTTCTATAGTTTAAGTTCGTGCAAGTGGTCTGTGGTTTCATACAGTTGCTCTGAAGATTGACGGGCATGCGGGCTGGCGGGCTCTTAACGTAGTCCCTCTCTTCAACCTCATAAAATAAAGATCAAACTTCAAATGGTAAGTTCTCGTTTAACCTTTCTATTAAATTTTAATTGGTGCCAGCGAGTCTGTTGTCTGGTCCTGGTGTGTTAAACATGGTTAGAGTATGGTTTAAGCTTATTTAACAATTGCAAGAAGATAAGAAAGGAGTGAGGCAAGGTTAAATTGCCATTTGATATTTCTCATGCATTTCCCAACAGGATTACTAGAACAATGAAATCAAATTGTAGTCATGTGTACTGTTTCACTCAGAAGTCATACATTAGTACGGTATTCCTGAATTGTGCATCACAATGTACATTTTCTCAATAAACTGCTATGAGAGCTCTGCATTGCTGAGGCATATTCTTTGGAAATGAAATGAATCTTAATTGTATAAAAGCCAGTCACTAAATATTAATACTCTGCAAAGTGATATATAGCTATATATATTGTGGTAATTCTGTTGGCATATTTATTGGTTTGAAAGAATAGAATGAATGAACAATAAACAGCCTCGGGTTTTTTTTGAGGCATACCACAATAATTATGTTCTGCAATTTATTTTGTGTTTTAATCGTTTCAAAATAAGTAAAACAATAACAACTAATACTTTTCAATGTTTTTATCAGGAAAAACCAATGCAACAGATAGAAATCTACTGCCAAAAGATTGAGGAGATAAGAAATTTGCCGCCTTTGATTGCAGAATGCCTTGAGAAGTGCGCACTTGATGCTGTTTATTTTATATGTCAGGTATTGTCATTGCAAAATAATTATTAAAAATATATAGCTAATATTTATTCTTTTAAAAGGCTGATGCAAACTTTATAAATTTACCCTTCCAGGACAAGTCTGAAGCTCAACTTTTAGAAATATTGAAGCGTTATAATTTGACCAAATTTGGGAAATTGGTGTCAACAATAATTGAAAATTCATGGGAAAAAGACTACAGTGGAATGTTTTTGGAAGATCCTGATTCAGTTCTCAGGCATTTACTTAACTGGTCAGCAGCAAAGACAATTTTTCAGTTACTTGGTAAGGTAACAATTTTGGTAAGAAATTGTTAGTGATGGCAGCCTTGACACTCGTGTTTGTTATAACTTGAGTGCATTTTACAGTCTTTGGCTATTAAAAGTCTGTTGTGTAGACCAGAAATTGTCTATGAACCTCTGTATAGCTATGGAGCATGAGAATTTTATCAAAGGGGAGAGGGGAGGGGAGAAGGGTAGGGGCGAGTGGAGAAGGAGGGATGGGGGCAGGAGGGGGGAAGAGGGGGGTGGAGGTAAGAGGGGAGTTCAGTCTACACCCACAGAATCCATCCCTGTGAAAGTTATAGAGACGGTGATTGGATCTGGTAGCGGACCAATACATCTATAAATAAAACTGAACGACTCGGGAATCTTTTCATTTGCACAATTGATTTTATTGTATTAATTTTAATATATTAATGTTTAAAATCCATGCATTGAAGGAAGAATATTCCACAGCCCCTAACTGGGCGTCACCTGCATGACAGCATACGTCAGCGTGTATGTCGTGCAACTTGACGGTTTTACGGGCGTCAGTCACTGACATTCCACAGTTGCCGAAAAAAATCGCAAAGCGGGACAGGCCCTTAACAGCGGGCCAGGTAACACCACTGGAGACCATGGATAGATGATGTTGGGACCCTACTTCAGACTGATTCGTTCTGCTGTGTTTCTCCAGCACTTTGTGACGTTTCACCATAAAACCAGGCACTGATGCCGCTGGTCTACACCAGCAACATGGTCTTCACCCACTAAAGGGCCTGTCCCACTTTCAAGACTTAATTCAAAACCTCTGCTGAATTTAAAGGACCTAAAAAAAAATCAAGATCGTGGTAATCTACAAACTCCTACGACCTTCCCACGACTATTTCGATGCCCTCCTTACAAGTAAAAAGTTGCAATTTATTTCATCCCGACCATTTTTTTACTCATGGAAAAAGCATCCCGACTTACTTGATGTCACAAGTACCTACGGCTGGCATAACGAGTCGCTACGATATATCTACGACCTCCTACGGACTCGTTACGAACATTCTGCGAGTTTGAATCAAGGGGAAAACTCGGGAGAATTCGTGAATAACTCGTAAAAGTGGGACAGGCCCTTAAACGGTCTTGTGTCACAACCGTTGTTGCGGCTCATGTAGTAGCCCGTGGCCTGCAGTGCTTTCTTCAGGCCGCTGCCAGCAGCAGGACACACTCGGTCAACATGGAGTTCTCCCCCCCCACCCTCCTATCACCAACTTTTTCAGTTTGGGAGTGCTACACAGTGATTTACTTACACTATAATTGTTATTCCCCATCAGGCTCTCAAGGAACATTTTTAGTTTCAAAATGTTAGTTTCCTTTCCAAGTGCCTGAAACATAATTGACAAAAGCAGTGATTTTTCAACTTAGGTACACAAGCTGTAGGGGGTCATAATGTTTTTACATAGTGGAGCCAGTTCAGTCAGAACTTAAAGATGTAATTGGATATGCCTTGTTCTTGGGTCAAGTCAAGTCAAGTTTATTCGTCACATATGCATACGAGATGTGCAGTGAAATGAAAAGTGGCAATGCTTGCGGATTGTGCAAAAAAAAAACGACAAAAATAATGGAACAGAATCAGTAATTACATATTTATGGGGGGAAAAAAGAAAAAAACAGCAATTAAAAGACACCACACAACAGTAAATTGGTACAGTAAGTTAGTCCCTGGTGAGATAGGAGTTTACAGTCCTAATGGCCTCTGGGAAGAAACTCCTTCTCATCCTCTCTGTTTTCACAGCATGGTAACAGAGGCTTTTGCCTGACCTTAGCAGCTGGAACAGTCTGTTGCTGGGGTGGAAGGGGTCCCCCATAATGTTGCTGGCTCTGGATCTGCAACTTCTGTTGTATAGTTCCTGCAGAGGGGTGAGTGTAGTTTCCATAGTGCGTTCGGCCGAATGCACTACTCTCTGCAGAGCCTTCTTATCTTGGGCAGAGCAGTTCCCAAACCAGATTGTGATGTTTCCGGACAAAATGCTTTCCACAGCAGCTGAGTAGAAGCACTGGAGGATCCTCAGAGACACTCTGAATTTCCTCAATTGCCCGATATGGTAAAGGCACTGTCTTGCCTTACTCACCAGTGTGGCAACGTGCGATGTCCATGTCAGATCCTCTGAGATGTGGACTCCCAGGTATTTAAAGCAGCTCAACCTATCCATAGTATCCCCATTTATCTTCAGTGGTGTGTACGTCCTCAGATTTTGTGCCCTCCTAAAGTCCAATGTCAGCTCCTTAGTTTTTTTTGACATTCAAGAGGAGGCTGTTGTCCTGACACCAGAGTGCCAGATAAGTGACCTCTTCTCGGTAGGCCTTCTCATTATTTTCGGTGATCAGGCCCACCACCACAGTGTCATCAGCAAACTTGATTATAGAATAGGAGCTGAACCTAGCCACACAGTCATGTGTGTACAGGGAGTACAGTAGGGGGTTGAGGACGCAACCCTGGTGGGATCCTGTGCTCAGGGTGAGGGACTTCGATGTATTTCCTCCCATCTTGACTACCTGAGGCCTGGCGGTGAGAAAGTCCACGACCCAGGCACACGGGGGTGTTGAGCCCCAATTCCAGCAGCTTCTCAGTTAGTCTGGTGGGGACTGTCGTGTTGAAGGCTGAACTGAAGTCTATGAACAGCATCCTCACATAGCCCCCCCCTTCTGGATGTCAAGGTGAGAGAGAGCGGTGTGCAGAATCTGGGAGACCGCATTGTCCGTGGATCTGTTCGGACGGTATGTGAATTGTAGCGGGTCCATGTTGCGAGGGAGGAAGGCGCAGATGTGTTTCTTGACCAGCCTCTCAAAGCATTTCTGGACTACCGATATGAGGGCTACCGGACGGTAGTCATTCAGACAGGCTGGGGAGGCATTCTTTGATACAGGTACAATGATGGATCTTTTGAAGCAGGCAGGGATCATGGACTTGGCCAGGGAGAGGTTGAATATTGTAGTGAGCACCGGAGCTAGCTGCGTAGCACAAGACTTAAGTACTCGCCCAAATATGCCATCTGGGCCTCCAGCTTTCCTCGTGTTCACACATGTCAGAGCCCTCCTCGCGTCGTGCTCGGACAACGAGAGTGTGTACCCATCCCCAGCGGTGGCCCTCCCTCCAGCCTCGCTAGCCAGCGCACTGGCGGTGTTGTCGTTAGCCTGCAAGCCTGGGGTGATGTTGCCCGTCTTGAAACGAGCGTAGAAAGAGTTCAGGTCATCAGCTTGGGAGGTCCTGGCACCTGGTAGTTGGTTATAGTCCGTAGCCCCTGCCAAAGGCGTCTGGTGTCCTGCTTGCTCCATCTGTGACTGTACTTCCTTTTTGCGCCCTTCGCAGTCGGTAGGACTCTACTTTGTAGACGTCCATTTTTCCGGATGCCAGGCCAGAGTTGTAGGCAGCGGTGCGAGCATTCAAGGCAACACGAACGGACCTGTCCACCCATGGTTTTTGATTCGGAAAGATGCTAACCCTTACCGTGGGGACAATGTTATCGGCTATTGTTGCAATGAAGTCCGTGACCGCTTCCGCGAACTCACTGACGTCACGAACTTGCTTGGAACATATTCCAGTCGACATCTGTCAGTGCATCATGCAGCATGGTCTCTGACTGGTCGGACCACCGTTTTACGTCCCTCGTCTGTGCCGCTTCCCGTACCATCATCTGTTTATACTCCGGCAGCAGGAAAATGGCAGCGGGGCGTAGCCCTTCCGGAACGGCGTATAGCAGTGGTCCAATGTTCTTTCCCCCCTGGTGGCACACGTGATGTGTTGGTAGAAGTTCGGCATGACCTTCTTGAGATTTGATTTATTAAAATCTCCAGCCACCACCATAGCCGCATCCGGGTTCTTGTTTTGATGTCGACATAGCACATCGTGTAGGGCCGATAGTGCCATGTCGGTGTCCGCATGCGGTGGAATGTTGACGGCTGTGACGATCACTAAACTGAACGCCCGGGGAAGGTAGAAAGGACGGCATGAGATCGTCAGATGCTCCAGGTCCGGCGAGCAGGAACCTGTGCTGGTTTCATTCAAATGATATGGTAACAACTCATCAAGACAAATGGAGGCAAGGTGGTGCAGTGGTAGAGTTGTTGCCTTACAGCCCCAAAGGCCCGGGCTCAGTCCAGACTGCGGTGCTGACTTTCCGCGCTGTATCTCTAAATTAAACTGAGCGATTGCACATGATTCATGTAGGTTATATTTTACCTTTAGATAACTATGAAAATAGGAGTAATCGTGAGCAAAACTAGTTGTGCCATATTCAATTTCAATTTTTAACAACTTAATGTTTGAATGGTGCTTTTATAAACTGAAATTGGTTCTAAATTTCTGATTCTGTATCAACCTTTATCTGGTACAATTTTATCCTATTTAAAAAAATAGATAGCAAAGTCACTGAACAGTTCTCAAAGCCAGTTAAAGATTTGATGGAAATGGTGGTTCAAATATTCCGAGGTGTGATGAGGGACCTTTTGGATGGCTCTGTCAAAATAAAACATTTAGAGCGGATCTTAAAGAAGAAGGACAACTTTATAGCTTTGCATGAGACAAGTAAGTTGTTTTTATTGAACTGCTGCATTTGAAAAAAACATATCTCTTCATGAAAATGCCGAAAGGAAATGCATGAGTTTTTATATGAACTTTTTGTTTTGCAGAGCAAGATGAATCTTTCAAAGAAATAAATCTACGTCAGATATTGACTTGGCGACAAAAGGAATTGGATAGATTCCGTGAAGAACGTAATTGGGTGGATAGTTTCTTGAAAATGTGCCATAAAATTGATGTACATGTGAAAGGTAACATTTTTATGCATTACCTTTTATTTACATCTTAATCCATTTTCTGAAAGATTTTGGATTAAGGGTTTTGAAGTTACAATCATCGTGTTTGGAAAGGAAGTTTTACATAATGACACATGATACTTTCTCCTGCAACTGCAGGAGGTGCAACACCTGTCCCCATACCTCCTCCCTTGACTCCGTCCTGGGACCCCGACAGTCCTTTCAGGTGAGGCAGAGGTTCCCTTGTATCTCCTCCAACCTCATCTACTGTATCTGCTGTTCCTGGTGTGGACTCCTGTATATTAGCAAGACATAGCGCAGGCTCGGCTATCGTTTTGCAGAACACCACCGCTCAGTCTGCCTAGATCTACATGATCTCCCGGTTGCTAAACACTTTAACTCCCCCTCCCATTCCCATACTGACTAATCTGTCCTGTGCCTCCTCCAATGTCAGAGTGAGGCCCAACGCAAATTGGAGAAACAGCACCTCATATTGCACCCCTCCTCCAACCTAGTTCTCCGATTAGTTTTGCTGATCTCCAGATTAAATGTTACTGATTATATGCCTCGTTGTCACCTTCCTCTCTGCTAAAAATGATCCTTTATCGTCGTCCCCTTTTGATCTTTCCTTTTCACACCTTACCCCTCCATATCTCTGTCTCTCTCTCCCCTGACTTAATCTAAAGAAGGGTCTCGACAAGAAACATCATCCATTCCTTCTCTCCAGAGATTCTGCCGGTCCCACTGAGTTACTCTGGCATTTTGTGTCTATCTTCGGTGTAAACCAATATCTGCGGTTCCTTCCTACACATGATTTACTAGGCTGATCACGTGTTTACTAGGCTGATCTTCGTATCCGGTATGTGAGTATTGGATCTGATTGTATGTCTCTCATTGGGTACTCGCAGGGGAATATATTTTCATAAGGGAACACTATCCCTCATTTAAAAACATTGTATATTTAATATTAGTTGCTCCAGAATAAATCTAAACTGAGACTCGCTAATATGCCTGTCATGTTTAAGACAGTATAGAATTAGTAGTTGCACATTTATTTTACTGGGGAAAAAAATATTAAGATTCAGTGTAGGAAGAAAGCTGTTGTATTTCTCTAAAATATTAACCTGATTTCCCCTTTAATTGTAGTGGAAATCGATGAACTTAAAAATTTGTTTGATCATGATGTTCGGGAAATGAAGCTGAATGAAGTTGTGACGATAGAGCAGATTGGTGCTCAGTATATTGAACCATACATCCCTATGGTTAGTTATTTCTCCTTAAGTGAAGAGATAAAACAAATGGCAAGTGCCATTGACCGCTTCAAAGACAGCTACATTTTACAAATGTGCTGGGAAAAAGAGGCACAACATATCTATGTTAGCAATGAACAACAGAACAAACCACTTGAAGAAGTGTACAAGTCTCTTGAAGAAGCTTGTACCATGATTTGGAATCCGTGTTTTGACCAGTATAAGGACATTTTTGTAAAAATAAAGGAGGGCAGTCTTACTTTTGCAGAGGTTGATAACATTTTTAAAGACTATCGTGATCAATATGAAAAACTGAGAAGTGATTTAAAGATTATGTGTAGAATAGACGGCAATACTAAGGCCAAATGGATAGAAGAGCGAATCCGACAAATTAAGGAATACCACCAACTACACTTGGCTGTTGAATCTGCCCAAATAATTGCAAAAGTGAAGAGTGTTCTTAACCTTACTGGAAACTTCACTGTTCTGGAAACATTACTAAATGTGGTGAGTATGAATATTTCCTATTAAGTTTTTATCCTCTTAAGATATTGAATGTTGAATGGGCTAAGATTTCAAATGAAGCCACTTTCACTCCCAAATTGAATATTAGTATCATTGTTCTTAATCCAAAAAAACCTGCTTTGCTGATGTTGACAAAGTCCTGTTAGATCTTTCTTGCACAGTTGGAGGCTCAGTGCCTCTGTGCACACTCTCAAGGTGGCTGCAAGTGGAAATGAGACTGTTCCTCGAACCTTCTGCGATGTATGAATGCCAAATCTCCTAGAATTTATCTTTGCCATAAAAGGCCAGGGTAGCATTACAGTATTCTTTGTCCAAGCACAACAAAGGATCCTTTGCTTATGTTACATCATGTAACCTCGCTCGTGCCATATTGGATTTCTAAAATCGAAGATTGAATTAGTACCATGCTTGGATCTGGAAGAATACGAAACACATCAACACCAGTGTTGTATTTGGTTCTATTGATTGCCTTCTCCCAACTTTGATTGAGGATTTTCCATGAATGGGACCATGGTCCGTCAAAAATTTGTGTCCAGAAGACGTACGTAAATACGTTTAGTGGAAATGGGTCGAAACACTCAGCTACCCCCTTCCTAGGCTACCCTAGAGGTCGCCTACCATTGTTCATTAGTGTCAATTTACTGGCTGGGGACATCAACCTCAACCCTGGCCCAAAAGGTCAGCACCGTGGACGTAAACCAAAGTACCCGTGTGGTTTGTGCTCATTTGCTGTTAAAGATTCTGGCATTCAGTGCTCGATGTGCACAAGTTGGTTTCACCTGAACTGCTCCAATGTGTCAAACGACACTTTTGGTTTTCACTCCAAAAATCCAAATGCCATCTGGTTATGCCCATTGTGCGATGTCATCAATCTTGCTAGCTTATCTTTTGACTCGTCAAGCGACCTTACAAGTATGCTCAACTTGAGCATTTCATTTGAAAGTCTCACATCTCTGAGTGATGACCCTGATTGTGACGTATGGAATCATGAGAATTTAAGATCATCCAGCCCAATTTGTGCTGGACACTTACCGAAAATAACGCTTAAAAAAACTGCTCCTGGGTGGCCTTGTGGAACGACATCCAAAGCAACACCAACATCCAAAGCAGAGAAAAACCCTCTGCTGATATGTGCGAAGACAAAGGATGGCTGGACCGTTGTTGGGAAAGATGGTAAAAGTAATACCCCTGATGATGACAATCCTCCATCCTCCCCCTACACCAATTATCACACCCGTCAACATGTTAATGGACAAAGTAATGCGTGTAATGGTGATGCTCAAAAGGAGATTCATGGTACAGGTGCACAACCTTTTATCCGAAATTCCAAATAACGAAAAGCTCCGAATAACGGACATTTTTTCGGTCCTTGAAGAAAGGTCCTTGAAGACGTTCCCCGAGGGCGGCCCACAGAGGTGACAGCGGAACCTCCGGTCGGTCCTCCAACAAAGGGGAACTAAATCCACATTCATAAAAGAGAAGGTGAGAGTATATTGGGTGAGTGTATATTGCGCGGGAGGGTAGGAATCATTGTAAATCATTGCTTAAATGTTAGTCAGTTAGTTTGGAGGGCTTTTGGGGGGAACTTTAATTCTTAGTCCCCTACCTGGTCGGAGAAGCGGGGAGCGGGCAATGCCTTACCGGGCCGCCGTGCAGTAAGCTCCGGACCGCTGTGCCGCGGCTCCCAACATCGTGGAGCTGGGGCTGTGGCCGGCTGCGCTGGATTTGGATTTGTAGCGCCGCGCAGCCAGGGGTAGAGTTCGCCGTGGTCGGAGCTACAACCGGCGCCGCCCGTGGCCGGACCACCGCAGCCCCAGCTCCACGATGTTAGGAGTCGGCGGCCACAGCGGTCCGGGCTGCGGTGGTCCGGCCACGGGCGGCGCCGGTTGTAGCTCCGACCACGGCGAACTCTACCCCTGGCTGCGCGGCGCTACAAATCCAAATCCAGCGTGGCCGGACACCCGCAGCCCCAGCTTTGTGATGTGGGAGCCGCGGCACAGTACTGCACGGCGACCCGGAAAGGCATTGCCCGCTCCCCGCCTCTCTGACCAGGTAGGAGACTAAGAATTAAAGTTCCCCCCTTCACCCCCACCACATAAAATCCCTCCAAACTAACTGACTAACATTTAAGCAATGATTTACAATGATTCTCCGGTCTCCGGGGAGAAGGCAGCCGCTCCAGACTTTCCAAGCCGCCAGCGTTACCTACCTAATCTACGCTAAAAATCGTCCATTCCGAAACCCGAACATTTCCGATATCCGAAATGTGTCTGGTCCCAAGGCTTTCGGATAAAAGGTTGTGCACCTGTACCAACAAAGATATTTTTTTTGTTTTTTGTTTTTGTTTATTTTATTAGAAGTTAATACAGTACAAAACAATTGGCACCTAATTTTAGGTGCCAACTATGTCATACCGTAATCCATTCTATGTACAACTTCTAGTTTTATGTTATGAGAAGGAAGTAAGCAAGACAAGAAAAAGAAAACAATAGAAAGGGGAAAAAGTAGAAAAATAGATGGTAGAGAGTAGAAAAACGTGAAGTGTGTATATAAAATATAATTAAAAAAAAAAAAAAAAATAGAAGAGAAGGCCCCTTAAAAGAGAATTTTTCAAATCTATATTCGGAGATGTAAATCTATCCACGTCATGAACTGAAATCAGCAATCCTTATGGTACCGCTGCATCACATGATTCCAAAAAGTCGATGAAAGGAGACCAACTCCTTAAGAATTGGTCATATTTATCTATTATTCGGAGTCTCATTTCTTCAAGGCGTGCTATGTCCATCATATTCCTAATCCACATTTTAACAGTTGGTATGGTTGTATTTTTCCAAAATTTAAGTATCAATTTCTTTCCAATTATTAACCCATAATTAAAAAAAACATTTTGGTCTTTATTTAAATTGGTATCTTCTCCTATTATTCGAAATATAATCCATTCCATTTTGGGTTCTATTCTTGACTTGAAGAGCTTTGTAAATATATCAAATATATCACTCCAAAATTTATTCAACTTTGTACATCCTACAAATGAATGTGTTATATTAGCGTTTTGAAACAAACATTTATCACATCTGGGAGAGACGTTTGGATAAAATTTATTCAACCTCGTTTTGGAATAATATAGTCTATGTAATAATTTGAATTGAATTAAATTATGTCTTGCATTAATAGAACAGTTATGTGTATTTATCAGATACTTTTCCCATCTATCCTTCGAGATCTTTATCATTAGCTCATGTTCCCAATCTTCCCTTAGTGCTTCTGTTGAGGGTGATTCTCTATATAATATATTATTATAAAAGTATGATATTAATTTTTGTGAATCAGCCTTAATATTCATTGCTTCTTCTAAAGGGTCTAAAAATATAGTTTGAAATCTATGTATATATTTCTTCATAAAGTCACATACCTGTATATATTTAAAATATTGATTATCCTTCAATTTAAATTTTAATTTTAATTGTTGAAATGATAACAGTTTGCCCAATTCATACATATCCCCTACTTTTCTAATCCCCAGTCTATCCCATTGTTGATATGTGTTGTCGATGAGAGAAGGTTTGAATGCGGGGTTGTTCAATAGTGGGGTTAGTACTGATAAATTATTTAATTTCAAGGATACTTTTATTTGTTTCCAAATTCTTATTATATTGTGAATAATTGGGTTCTTCTTATATATTATACTATTCAATTTTATCGGTGAGAGCAGGATCGTTCCTATATCGTGCGGATAGCACTCCTCTTTCTCCATTCTTATCCACTCCAACTGCTGAGTGGAACTATCCAGCCAGTACATTATGTTCTTAATATGCACTGCCCAGTAGTAATACATAAAGTTAGGTAATGATAAACCCCCAACTTCTTTAGATTTGCACAAATGCTTTCGTTGAATTCTATGTATTCTGTAATCCCATATAAAATTAGTGATAGTGGAATCTAGTTTTTTGAAAAAATATTTTGGAATATATATTGGGATCGCTTGAAACAAATATATTAATTGTGGTAAGAAAGTCATTTTTATAGCGTTAATTCTACCTATCAATGAGAGCGGAAGCGTTTTCCAAAATTTAATCATATCATTCAATTTATTTAATAGTGGTATAAAATTGGCACTAAATAATGATTTGTGTCTTCTCGTAATTTGAATACCCAGATACTTGAATTTTTCTGTTGCAATTTTGAAGGGGAATTTTAGTAAGTGTCTCGAATCCTGTGGTTTTAAAGACATAATTTCGCTTTTATTCCAATTTATTCTATATCCTGAAAAAGAGCCGAATTCCTCAATTAGTGTTAATAAGGTGGGTATACTCGTTTGTGTATTAGTAATATATAAAAGGATATCATCAGCATATAGTGAAATTTTATTCTTTGAGTCCTTAGTGTTATATCCGTGAATATTCGGGTGATTTCTAATCCTTTCGGCCAACGGTTCTATCATAAGGGCAAATAGCAATGGTGATAAGGCACACCCTTGCCTATTACCCCTTGATAAGTAAAATTTTGGAGATAGCGTATTGTTAGTTAGTATTCTTGCCGTAGGTCTATCGTAAAGTAGTTTAACCCATCTAATAAAATTCTCTCCCAGTATTGAATTTTTGGAGTACCTTGTATAAATACTGCCATTCTACTTGATCAAATGCCTTCTCTGCATCCAGCGTGACAACTGAAATATCTTCATTGTCCTCATTATGAGAGTACATTATATTGAAAAGCCTTCTCAAATTATTAAATGATTGTCTTTTGGGTATAAATCCCGTTTGATCCGTATTTATTAAATTGTTAATATAATTATTTAGCCTTCTAGCTAGAATCTTTGCTAAAATTTTCTGATCCGTATTTAGTAGTGAAATAGCTCTATAAGAACCCGGTTCATCTAAATCTTTATCTTTTTTTGGTATGTGTTATTGTTGCTTCTGCTAGGGTTTCTGGTAGTTTATTTTCAATATAAGCCTGCGTGTATAAATTGAATAATCTTGGTACAATTGACTCCTGAAATCTTTTATAAAATTCATTACTAAAACCGTCTGGTCCTGGGGTCTTCCCATTTTTCAGTGAGTTTATTATTTGTTTTATTTCTTCATTAGTATTCCGTGCTCCTAATTGCTCTTGTTCTAAACTATCCAATTTTGGGAGCTTGCAATTATCTAAAAAATATGTAATTTTACTTACATCTGTATTTATTTTAGATGTATATAAATTGTGATAAAATTGGGCAAACCTCTTATTAATATCCTTAGGCAGTGTTAAAAACTCACCCTTATCCGATTTAATTTTAGTAATAGTTTTTTCCTTTTCTCGTTGCTTCAGTTGCCTCGCAAGTAGTTTATGTGGCTTATCCCCAAATTCGAAGTGTGCTTGTTTTGTAATTTGGAATAATCTTATTACTCTAGCCGATAGTATTCTATTGCCTTTATATTTCAATAAAGTTATCTTATTATGTTTATTTATGGTTGGGTCAGTTGCATTGTCCAGTTCTAGTAGTTTTATTTTCTATCCGCTGAAGTTCTCTTTTATTTTCCTTATTTTGAAAACTTTGGTAAGAAATTATGACACCGCGAATATATGCCTTGAAGGTTTCCCATAATAACGGTGCAGAAATACCCGGCGTGTCATTTATTTCGAAAAAAAGTTTTATTTGTTCTTTTATATACTCATAACCCTGCGGGTTATTTAATATAAGTACATTGAATCTCCAAAAAGGTTTTATACTCGGCATTCCCTCAATTTTAAGTATAAAAATCAATGGTGAATGATCAGAAATAATACCATTATGATATGATGGTTTATTCGTATACGGGATTAATTTTGTGTCCAATAAAAAATAGTCAATTCGCGAATAAGTTTTGTGAACTGATGAATAAAATGAGTATTCCCTACCACTTGGATTTGCTATTCTCCAAATATCAGCTATGTTATTATTTTTTATATAAGTATTTAAAAATTCACAGGTCTTAGTTTTAACAAGACGCTTCCCTAGCTTTATTGATTTATCTAAGTATGGATCTGTAACACAGTTAAAATCTCCCCCCATTATTATATTTTGATAATTATGCTCTGCGATTAAATCTATTATTTTCCTAAAAAATTGTGGGTTATCAAAATTAGGCGCGTAAATATTTATCATAGGTAATGGTGTATTGTAAATTTCTCCCGTGACGGTAACATATCTTCCCTCTTTATCAGATATAGATTTCTTTAATTTAAAAGGTTTTCCCTTCCGAATTATAATAGCATGTGATGCAGCCAAGTACCTCGGAATCCCGAATCCAGAGTTGTCCATAATTTCTACAGTAGTTTCTACAGTGGTTTTACATCTTCTGACACTATTAAACATAATTAAGGGAAAGAGAAAAACATAAAATAAAGTGTACATAAAAATTATTAAATCATACAACACATAATTGTGAATAAACAAAAAAGTGAATGTAATTTATCAAAAAAGCGATAAATTACAAAAAAGCCACCTAAGGTAGCTAGGTTTGTTTTTAAATTGACCTCCGTCGATGAGATTATGCACTGGGCCTTATCCCCCTATTAGAATTTGACCCAACGTTAGTCGGTTCCATCTAATTGTTACCAAAATTATCATATCAGGTCAGTTAATCGCTGAACAGTTTAAAATAAAATAAAATAAAATAAAAGGGAAGGTAGAAGATTTGGATTAAAATAAAAGAAATTATGGGTTAAAGTACCTCGTCAATAATTACACTGTTCATTTACCTGTATGTTAATTAATTCATAATTAGTATTTAGTATTTAAAATATATGACTAACCTCCCCCATCCTTCCTGCTATATAGTTAGTCGTGTTAGTATAGTACATTACGCCTTTAACGTTAGTTGAGTTTATTGCGCGTAAGTGGTTAATTAGTTAGTTATATATATAAATAATAGGTCATATAGTGTGGAACAGATGCCTCATATCATGGCCATTTCAAAAGGAGACGGTCTCATAGTTCTCCGTGCTGAAGGGTTTGGTGACGAGCTTGCGACCTTGAGCTTCCATCTGTGCTTTCAGTTCAGAAGTTTAATTCGGCCTCTGTTATTGAACAACACATTCTTGTGGTAACCGTCTGAAGCGTTCTAGTGTCTTAATTGAAACAGAAAAAACAAAGTTCCACAGATAAAATGTCTATGTTCCTCGAATTTTGTTTAAAATCTCCTGGGCATATTTGCAAGCGGAGTCCGGGTCCGTGAATGAGCGTTGCTTAGCATTAAACGTAATTAGCATTTTCGCTGGATAGATCACGCCATAACGAACTTCAGAATGTCCATATAAAATACTGCTTGCCCTTTTAAACTCGCATCTTTTTCCCAAAATTTCCCGAGGATAATCCCTGTAGAATCTTACGATATTATCAGCAAATGTAAGATTTTCTCCATAGGTTATCTTCTTTAATAGAGTTTCCAAAGTTGAAATATCCAGGAACTTTACAATAATTTGCCTTGGTTTAGCATTATCATGTTTTTGGAAGCGACCCACTCGATGAGCCAGATCTATCTTTGGTTTTTCTGGAAGTTTGAAAACATCTTTAAGTAGATTAGTAATAAAATCACGCATTTGAAGGCCGTGTTCAGCACCCTCTTTAACTCCTACTATTCTCAAATTTTGCCTCCTTGACCTGGCCTCTAAATCTTGACATTTCTCATTCAGTTTATTCGTTAGCTCCCAATTCGTATCGTGTTGTTTTTTCAGCCCTTGTATTTCTTGGCTCATCTGTTCCATTTCACCATCCATCTCTTCCATCAATTTTTCCGAGTCTGTTAATTGCTTCAGCAGGGTGTCGTGTTTATTGTTATAATCTTTCTGCATACTTTCCAATTCCTTCACAGTCCTGGACTCCAAATCTTTAAACTGCTGGTTCAGGGCTACATAAAGCTCTTTTACTTCGCTGCAGCTATTATCAATTTTCTTAGAAAGATTGCCCTCCATAGTGGAGAAGTTGTTCTGAATTGTAGAATTCATTTTGGCAAATTGCTTCTGAAGATCTTTAGTAATGTCTTTAAGAATATTAGCTCTTACCGTTTCTTCCCAGCTTTTCATTTCTTTCTCCTTTGTATCACTTCTCGCAGCCATATCGCTTGTAGGTTGTTGAGGTTTCAGCTCCTCTTCCAAACTTTCAAAAGTGAGTTCCGGGGTGGTTTCAAGCTCATCCAGAGCTTTTTGGAGCTGGAAATTGATTGTAGTCTTCTTGGGTCCTCTCTGACCTCTTCTCTTTCTCATCCAGTTTTTACGATAAGATCGTTTTAAATCCCAAATCCACCGGTACCGTTTGATGGAGTCAGTACCCTCGACGTTCAGCAAACCTCACCCTTATCCGATTTAATTTTTAACTCGATCCTGGCATGGGAGTCGACTTTAAACACGATTTGTCTGGAGGAGAGCTCAGTGCAGCTGCCTTCACTGCTTCATAGCAGCCACCGGAAGTGACCAACAAAGATATTGATCGCAATTATGTCAGCAATGAACATGGGATCAAAATCGCTGTTATAAATTGCCGCAGTATAAGAGGAAAATGTGCTGTGATCAATTCATTTATTGAAACTGAAAATCCTGATATCCTTATCGGGTCTGAATCTTGGCTGGACCCATCAATCAAATCTGCTGAGATTTTCCCTCCTCACCTCCAAATTTTTAGAAAGGACAGAAACTCGCATGGAGGCGGTCTTCATCGGAGTTAACAATACCATTCCTTGTTTTGAAAGAACAGACTTAGACAGCGACTCTGAACAAATCTGGTGTCAAGCTATACTCGAGGGTCAGTCGGTACAGATTGGAAGCTTTTATCGACCACCTGACATGAAAACAGAGCTTCTTTTAGATCTTGGATCAAACATCTCCAAAATTAACGCCTCGTCACGCTCTCCACTTATTATCCTGGGGGGCGATTTCAATGTCCCAGGTGTAGATTGGTCTGGCGGCATACAAAGCGAACCAAAAGGGGCTCTCCAGGAAGCACTAGCTGACCTTACTCTGGAAAATCACCTGTCCCAAAAAGCCACTTTCCCTACCAGGCGTGATGAAACAAGTGGCACCGAAAATACTTTAGATTTATTGTTCACTTCACACCCAGATTTAATTTTGGAAGTTTCATCGTGTGCTGGAATTAGCGATCATTATATTATCCAAGCAAAACTGCACACAAAGCTTAAAGTTCCTTCAAAGCCACTGCGTAAAATTTCCCTCTGGAAAAAAGTGAACAACGAGGAATTTAAAGTCTTAGCAAAATAACTGGGAAAAGATTTCTTCAACCTGCAACCAGATAAAAGATCCGTAAAAGGCAACTGGGTGTGGCTGAGAAACACTTTAAATAATATTGTTACAAATCATGTTCCTCGTATGCGTCCTCCTTGGTTTTCGGCAAAACTGAACCGTCTCTGCAGTAAGAAAGAGAAGTTTTATATCCGTGCCAAAAAAGAGGTACAAAACTGGACTGGGACAATTTTACTAGAGTGCGAAAGCAAGTCGATCATGCAATTAGGAGTAATAATAATAATAATAAATTTTATTTATGGGCGCCTTTCAAGTGTCTCAAGGACACCTTACAAAAATTGAGTATGTAGAGGAAAAACATGTAAGGGGAATGAAATAAATAGTAGAGACATGACTAGTACACAAAGTAAAGACAGAATTCAATACAAAACACAGTATGAGGCAATTAATGCACAGATGAAAAGGGACGGGGACGTGGGGCTAAGGATAGGCAGAGGTGAAGACATGGGTCTTGAGGCGGGACTGGAAGATGGTGAGGGACACGGAATTGCGGATCAGTTGGGGGAGGGAGTTCCAGAGCCTGGGAGCTGCCCTGGAGAAGGCTCTGTCCCCAAAACTGCGGAGGTTGGACTTGTGGATGGAGAGGAGACCGGCTGATGTGGATCTGAGGGACCGTGAGGGTTGGTAGGGGGAGAGGAGGTCAGTGAGATATGGGGGGGCCAGATGGTGGAGGGCTTTGTAGGTGAGGACCAGGATTTTGTAGGTGATCCGGTGGGAGATGGGAAGCCAGTGAAGTTTTTTGAGGACTGGAGTGATGTGATGCCAGGATTTGATGTGGGTGATGAGTCGGGCGGCTGCGTTCTGGACCAGTTGGAGTCGGTTGATGTAGGTGGAGCTGATGCCAAGGAGAAGTGAGTTGCAATAGTCCAGTCAGGAGGAGATGAAGGCATGGATGAGTCTTTCAGCAGCGGGCGGTGTGAGAGAGGGTCTGAGTTTGGCGATGTTGCGGAGATGAAAGAAGGAGGTTTTAATGACATGGCGGATGTGAGGCTCAAGGGAGAGGGTGGAATCAAAGATCACGCCAAGGTTGCGGGCCTGGGGAGATGGGGAGACAGTGGTGCCGTCGATGGTGAGAGTGGGGTTATTGATTTTGCTGAGTGTGGCTTTGGAGCCTATGAGGAGGAATTCTGTCTTATCGCTGTTGAGTTTGAGGAAATTTTGTTGCATCCAGGTTTTTATAGCTGACAAACAGGAGTTGATATGGGAGAGGGGGGGGGTTGTGGGGGGATTTGGTGCCAAGGTAAATCTGGGTGTCATCAGCGTAACAGTGGAAGTCCAGATTGAAGTGGCGGAGTATCTGACCAAGGGGGAGGATGTAGATGATGAAGAGGAGGGGGCCGAGTACGGAGCCTTGGGGAACGCCTTGAGTGACTGCGGCTGTAGCAGAGGTGTGGTTGTGGAGAGAGATGAAGTGGGATCTGTTGGAAAGGTAGGAACGGAGCCAGCTGAGTGCAGAGCCTTCAATGCCGAGGTCTTTGAGTCTGGTGAGCAGGATGTTATGGTTCACTGTATCGAAGGCTGCGCTCAGGTCGAGGAGGATGAGGATGTTGAGGGAACCAGTGTCAGCAGAGGTGAGGAGGTCGTTGAGGACTTTGAGGAGAGCAGTTTCTGTGCTATGGAGGGGGCGAAAGCCAGATTGGAGGTGTTCAAGTAGGTTATACGCAAGGAGGTGGGAATGAAGTTGCGACGCAACGATACGCTCCAGGGTTTTTGAAAGAAAGGGGAGGTTTGAGATTGGGCGGTAGTTAATGAGAGAGGAGGGATCAAGACCAGGTTTCTTTAAGATTGGTGTAACAGCAGCAGTTTTGAAAGCAGAGGGGACAATTCCTTGGGACAATGAGGAGTTGAAGAGATTAGTGAGGTAGGGGCAGAGAACGGGGAGGCAGGACTTCAACAGGGGAGTGCTCATAGACAGCATGTTTCTTCTATTCTTGGGGGAGATAACCCAAGGCTTTTTGGAGATATGTGAAATCCAGATGGACAGACAACACTGGTGTCCAGATGCTTAAAGTGAACAACTGTCTGATCACTGAGGACCAGGCGAAAGCAATTGCAAACCAGTTTCAACACGTTTTCACCCGGGAAGATATGGAGCCTTCATCATTTCCAGATCTACCACCCAGCCCGTATGCTGATATGCCTGCTATTAAAATTGAGGCTGAAGGTGTCAAGAAGTTATTGCTCAACATCAATACCACAAAAGCAATTGGACCAGATCAGATACAGAATCAAGCCCTCAAGATCGCGGCCGAAGAACTGGCTCCAGTTTTGCAGTTCATTTTCCAATAATCACTTGACTCAGGTGATGTTCCGCTGGATTGGAGGAAGGCTAACATCACTCCTCTCTTTAAGAAGGGTTCAACCACCAACCCAGCGAATTATCGTCCTGGTTCATTAACAAGTACTTGCTGCAAATTGCTGGAGCATTTAAATGATAGTAATCTGATGTGACACATGAGCAAACATAACATTCTTGCTGACAACCAACATGCATTTAGGAGGCATAGATCATGTGAGTCTCAGCTTATCCTGACGACAAATGACCTGGCCAAGCACCTTGATGGTAACGTCATCACGGATTTAGTAGTGCTGGACTTTTCTAAAGCATTTGATGTCATCCCACATCAGAGACTGCTTCGGAAGCTTGACTTCTATGGTATTCGTTCCAACATGAAACGATGGATTTCCAGTTTCCTGACAAAACATCTTCAGCGTGTGTGTGTGAACGTAAAGAGCTCCAATTGGCATCCAGTGTTGAGTGGTACACCTCAGGGCACAGTACTTGGGCCATATCTGTTCTTGCTTTACATAAATGACATCCATGAAAAAGTCGCAAGCACGACCAGACTATTCGCTGATGATTGTTTGCTCTACCGTCCAATTAAGTCAGCTGATGATGAAGATACTCTCCAAAAGGATCTCGATACTATGGTTGAGTGGTCACAACAATGGGCCATGCAGTTCAACCCTTCCAAATGTGAAACTATGCGTGTCACCAGAAAGAGGAATCCAGGCGAAACATCTTACAATATACTTGATGCCACCCTTGAAGAATCCAAACAAACCAAGTATCTTGGCATCAAATTGCAGAATGATCTGTGTTGGAATGGTCAGACTCATCATGCAACGGTGAAAGCAACAGGTGTCCTAAATTTTCTGAGGCGCAACTTTCATCATTGTTCAACTTCTGGCAAGGAGAAGCTACACTTCACCCTCGTTAGACCTCATTTGGACTACGTAGTTGCAGTATGGGACCCATACACAAATAAAAACATTTCATCCATCGAACATATCCAAAGACAGGCAGCTCGATTTGTTACTAATACCTATGAGAGAGAAGCGAATGTTACCAAACTTCTGAATTCTCTGGGGTGGAACCCTCTCCAAGACAGTCGTGAAGCTCACTGTTTGACCTGTTTTTACAAAATGTTAAATGGTCAGCTCGACATAGATTACAAGACCTACACCAAACCCAAACCAATTTGGAACAGACAAGGGCATTCGATCCAATTTGTGATTCCAGCTACCAAGACAGATGTGTACAGCAATTCGTTCTTCCCCCGCACAATTAAAGCATGGAATAATCTAAACCCGCCTATAGTTACCCAAACAGATGCCGCTAAATTTAAGCTAGCTCTTTCTTCCCAAAAACACTTTCTGGCTTAAGTCCTCCCCCCACCACCTCCAGTTTAAATTCCATTTTGAATATTTTGGAGGACCAAGAAACCAAGAACCAAGAAGATGCATGCTGAGACAGGTATTCTGCAGGGAGAAGATTATAACCTCAGGAAAAGTGCACTTTACTCTGGCTGAAACCCACTTAGTCTTCAAGTGTAAGGAGCTGCCAATTGCCAAATGTAGATCTATACACTCCAAGTTCTAAGAATGTGCATTAAGGGATTAATTGAAAGTTGGTATGGCTACCACAAATACTCTGAGAGGCAGATTTTTAAGATCCTCGTGCCACTGCAAATCAAGAGGCTACAATCGTATTATCTCATCATTTATGGAATCAATGTAAAATAAAAATTGGCTTCATGATAAATGAAATCATGTAAGTAATTGGAATTATGCTGTGAAAGATTATATATCTTTTACTTTTATGAATAAGGTTTGTTTTTGGAAAATGTCACCAATGTTCCTACTTCAAATCCTTGTATTCATGTATGGCTTAGCTGTGATGCTTCCAAGTAATTGATAATTTGATTGTAGCCCAACAAAACTTGGAAAAGCAGGTATTTTGAACATCTGAAATAAACTGCAGATGTTGGAAGTTGTGGATAAAAGCAGTTCTCTTGTAGCAGCAAACCCTGATGCCCTGTTCATAATTTCTGGTGACTTCACTCAAACATACTTCAGGAATGTACTCCCCAAATATCGTCAACATGTCTCCGGTTACAGAGTGTTAACACCCTAGACTTCTGTGGCAACACCATCAAGTATGCCTATGCATTGCACAGGGCTCTCACTTAACTTGTTTTCCCTGTTGCCAGCCGGGCAACCTTGGCAGCTTTTTAGGTTGCCAAATGACAGTTTAGGTGGTCATTTAAGACGGTTTGCATGACGCGTGCGATAATGTGCTCGGACGAAGTGCGTAGTTACCAGTCGGAATTATGCTCAATAAAGCATTCACATATTTCTGCTTCATATAAAGTCACAAACTAAACATATTCACCAATCAAGACCAATATACCACAATGGCATGCAGGAAAATTATAACACAGTATCTCAACTCTTTTTACACATTACAATTAATGCAATTTCTATTAGTTCTTTCCACTTCCAAACAAAAATGTGGTTGGATTATTCAGCGTATGATCAACCTGTGTCAATAAATCCTGGACCATGGTAACATATATGCTTAACCATGCACACTACAGATTGATGCAAGCATGTTTTCTGTGAAGGACTGAAAATTACCATGACATGGCCATAGCATGGGTCGTTATTGCTATTGGTACAGAAACACTCTCGCTTCCCACATAATTTATCCATAACAAAATATACAGGTTACAAGGAAATTTCTAAAGGCATTCTATGATAATAGTTGTTAAAAGCGACTATGCCCATCTGACAGGTTAAACATTACACTAACTGACAAGAGATGGCCAAAGGACATAACTGCAGCAAATGTTCTTTTGGTAATATGTTTAAAGGTGTCAAAACGCCACATTACCGGATATTCAGATTAGATGTATGTGCTGTGAACAGCAATAAAGATACCCAGTTTGAACGCACCAGATTTAAAATAAAATTGATAAACGCTGTTTCCATCATTCCCACTTCAGAATTAATGTTCAAATTTCAACTGAAATATCTCCTGACCAAGTTTGTGATGTATATGTTCGACTGTAGAAGTAAAACCTGGATAAATCCAACATATAGATGTGAATGTTGCTTATTAAATGACTACAGTACTGATACTCCATATTAAGAGCATTGATTTGCCGTTTTAAATTAATTCTGTAATAAAGTGTCAACGGTAGCAGTGACAATCGAACACTGCGGTTTTAATGTTTCACGTGTTCACAATTTAATGAATCCATCTTTATGAACTAAAACAAATAATAACATTGGGAATTAAAACACATTTGATTGCATTCCGTTATCAAACATAGTCAATGTTCGCTCTGAAGACATTACCAGCACAATAGGGTCAGTGAGGGAGGCGTGTGTGAATCAGTGCAGGTGGATAGATGTGGGGCGCGGGGGGGGGGGGGGGGGGGGGGGTTGAGAAGGCAATCGGAGTGGAATGGTTGGATTGAGGCAGGTGAATTAGTACGTGTTGGTTGGAGTATGTAAAATTGTGAGTGGAGAGCACGGGGGATGTCAGTGGTGTTGAATGGGGGATCAGTACGGGATGAATGGGGGGTCAGTACAGGATGAATAGGGGTAGACAAAAATGCTGGAGAAACTCAGCGGGTGAGGCAGCATCTATGGAGAGAAGGAAATAGGCAACGTTTCGGGTCGAGACCCTCTTCTTCAGACTGTTCCCCCCATTCTTCTTGAATGGGGGGATCAGTACAGGATGGATGGGGGGGGGTCAGCGGAGGATGAAGGGGAGGGGGGGATCAGTACAGGATGAATGGGGGGGGGGAGTGAATAATGTGGATCGGAGGGTCTGTACAGGATGAATGGGGGATCACTACAGGATGAATGAGGGGATCAGTACAGGATGAATGGGGGGGTAGTACAGGATGAATGGGATAGTCAGTACAGGATGAATGGGTGGATCAGAAAAGATGAATGGGGGATCAGGAAAAGATGAATGGGAGATCAGTACAGGATCAATGATGGGATCAGTACAGGATGAATGGGGGGTTCAGTACAGGATGAATGGAGAAGTGCAGGATGGATGGGAAGGGGGGTAAGTACAGGATGAATTGGGGGACCAGTGTAGGATGGATGGGTGGGTGGCAGGAGAATCAATGCGAGGTGGATAGGGTGATCAGTGCAGGATGAATAGATGGGGGGGGGGGGTAGATGGGGAGGGAAGCACAGGGGATGTCAGTGAGGACTGAATAGAGGCGGAATGGGGATCAGTGCGGGATGGAGAGGGGTCCCAGGATGGGGGGGGGGGGGTTGTGTGTGATGGGGGGCGTACAAGAGAGAGAGAGAGAGAGGGGAGGTGGGGAGGAAGGAAGGTCAGCGCTCCTCAGACAGGGACGGCATCATCGCCCCGCTGCCTTAGCCGTCCCTGTCCACCGCCAAGTGCCGCCGCCAAAGGGGGAGGCGGTTGGGATCTTCTCGCCACCGCCTCCCCTCCTCCGCCAGCCAATAGCAAGGTGGGGGGCCGAGCGGTGCAGCTGCTTCAGACGGCAGAAGGAGGCCTCCCCTTCCTTCCATCCTCCCGGCCTCGGCGTGCGGGAGGGTTTGTTTTGAAAGCGCCGTTGGCAGAGTGGCAAGCAGCGGCCGCTATCAGGGCGGGAGGGGTGCTGGAGGATATGGAGCCGCTGTCGCGGCTGCTGCTGCCGCTGTTCGGAGCCCGTCATTCGCTCCGACCCTTCGTCACCACGCACCTAATATCTTTGCCCCGCAATACAGCCGCTGCCGACACGAAACGTCACGTTCCTTTTCTCCAGAGATGCTGCCTGACCCGTGAGTTACTCCAGTTTTTTGTGTCTATCTTTGGTATAAACCAGTGTCTGCAGTGCCAAGCCGGGAAAAATGACTCGCCGTTTAGGTTGCCCGGTGGCACTTTAGGTGGTCAATGGCACCCGGGCAACCGTTAATTTCGAGCCCTGCTGCATCTACTACCAAAAGGGTTGGTTTCTGCATTTTAGAGAAAGAAGTTAGGAGGTGGGGAGAAGAGAAGTAATCTACTATCATTTAACAGAAGGGGGATTTGTATTCTATTATTGTTTGATATTGCAATAGAATCTATGATTAACATGCATTTTTTTGTTAGTTTCAGCAACAAGTAAAATAGCAATATGCCTGTGTTCTATAAGAAATTATATTGATGTTGTCTGAAGTAAGAAAGAATAGTACTGGTAGTAGTATATATTTTATTTTGAACATGTAAAACAAAAAAAGTTAGAGCAAAATATGAATAAAATTAAATGAACAATAAACCTATACACAACTCATTAAATAACTTCTCATAAACTTCTCATAAACTCTCACAAATTAAATCTTACATCTTCGAAAAGGAGAAGGAGGAAGTATACACTTATTTATTCCTACCCCTTCTCCGCTACTCATCAATTAATTCACAAACTTTATCATCTACACACACACATCTATATTACTAAAAGTCTGATCTTGACCACTTCCTGTTGTTCTGTATATTGATTTTAGAAAAAACGCTGCCACTTACGGCTTTGATTTTTGGCCATCTTACTCAGAGTACCCCTCCGCTGCGCAGGACAAGAGAATTTTCCCTTCGATTTAAAATACAAGAGTTTTAAAGTGTTTAAAAAATGTTGAGATTCTCTCTTCTGAAAGCCACGCCCCTTCCGGAGGGACTATAAAACCCGGAAGTGTTGAGTGCCTCAGTCAGTCTCTGCAAGATGGGGGAGCGAGAGGGTCACGTCTCTCAGTCTGAGCTGTGAATAACACTGAACACATGTTAACTAAACTGTGAGTGGTTTTACTGACCTGTCAGTGCCCTTAATGTGGTTTAAAAATATAGTTTGGAAATGCTAAAGCTGTGTTGCCTTTGGTTTGGAAATGCTAAAGCTGTGTTGCCTTTGGTTCAAGTTCAAGTTCAAGTGTGTTTATTGTCAAGAGTAGGCATTTACTACAAAACAGATAAGTGTGTCCATATACCATGATATAAATATATACACACATGAATAAATAAACTGATAAAGTGCAAATAACAGAAAATGGGTTATTAATAATCAGAGTTTGTCCGAGCCAGGTTAAATAGCCTGATGGCTGTGGGGAAGTAGCTATTCCTGAACCTGGTTGTTGCAGTCTTCAGGCTCCTGTACCTTCTACCTGTGTGTGGCCAGGATGGTGTGGGTCTTTGATGATACTGCCAGCCTTTTTGAGGCAGCGACTGCGATAAATCCCCTCGATGGAAGGAAGGTCAGAGCTGATGATGGACTGGGCAGTGTTTACTACTTTTTGTAGTCTTTTCCTCTCCAGGGCGCTCAAATTGCCGAACCAAGCCATGATGCAACCGGTCAGCATGCTCTCTACTGTGCACCTGTAGAAGTTAGAGAGAGTCTTCCTTGACAAACCGACTCTCCGTAATCTTCTCGGGAAGTAGAGGCGCTGATGAGCTTTCTTGATAATTGCATTAGTGTTCTCGGACCAGGAAAGATCTTCAGAGATGTGCACGCCCAGGAATTTGAAGCTCTTGACCCTTTCAACCATCGACCCGTTGATATGAATGGGGCTGTGGGTCCCCCTCCTACTCCTTCCAAAGTCCACAATCAGTTCCTTGGTTTTGCTGGTGTTGAGGGCCAGGTTATTGCGCTGGCACCATATGGGCAGTTGCTCGATCTCTCTTCTATACTCTGACTCATCCCCATCAGTAATACGCCCCCCAACAGTGGTGTCGTCAGCGAACCTGATGATGGAGTTCGCACTGTAATTGGCTACGCAGTCATGGGTATAGAGTGAGTACAGCAGGGGGCTGAGCACGCAGCCTTGAGGTGCTCCCGTGCTGATTGTTATCGAGGCTGACACATTTCCACCAATACGAATGGACTGTGGTCTATGAGTGAGGAAGTCGAGGATCCAATTGCCGAGGGATGCGCAGAGACCCAGTTCTGCGAGTTTGGTAACCAGCTTGGAGGGGATGATTGTGTTAAATGCCGAACTGTAATCGATGAATAACAGCCTGACATATGAGTTTTTGTTGTCCAAGTGGTCCAGAGCGTAGTGGAGGGCCAGCAAGATCGCATCCACCGTTGATCTGTTGTGGCGGTAAGCGAACTGCAGTGGGTCCAGGTTTTTGTCAAGGTAGGAGTTGATTTGCTTCATGATCAACCTCTTAAAGCACTTCATCACCACCGGCATTAGTGCCACTGGTCGATAGTCATTGAGGCACGTCACCTTACTCTTCTTGGGCACTGGTATAATTGATGCCCTTTTACAGCAGGTGGGGACCTCAGACCTCAGAAGTGAGAGGTTGAAAATGTCCGTAAAATCTCCAGCCAGTTGGGCTGCACAGGTTTTTAGAGCAAGGTCCAGGTGCTTTTCGGGGGTTCACCCCTCTGAAGGATTTCCTGACGTCGGCCTCTGTGACTGAGACTGAAATGCCATCACAGCGAATGGGGGATCGGGAAGGCACATCAGTATTCTCCCTATCAAAGCGTGCGTAAAACGCATTGAGCTCGTCAGGGAGTGATGTTTCGCCGACATTCGAGGTGCCTCCTGGTTTCGCCTTGTAGGAGGTGATTGCATTCAGGCCCCGCCACAGCTGCCGAACATCTGTCTCATCCTCCAGTTCGGAGCAGAAGTCCCTTTTGGCCTTTTTGATGGCCTTACCAAGGTCGTATCTGGACTTCATGTAGGCCACTGTATCATTGGAAGTGAATGCCCTGTGTCTGGAATTCAGAAGAATGCGGATCTCAAAGTTCATCCAAGGAAATGCTAAAGCTGTGTTGCCTTTGGTTTGGAAATGCTAAAGCTGTGTTGCCTTTGGTTTGGAAATGCTAAAGCTGTGTTGCCTTTGGTTTGGAAATGCTAAAGCTGTGTTGCCTAATTAAAGTTGCCTTGCCTAATTAAAATTGCCTTGCCTAATTAAAGTTACCTTGCCTAATTAAAGTTGCCTTGCCTAATTAAAGTTGCCTTGCCTTCTATATAATTAAAAGTCTAATCTTGACCACTTCCTATTTGCGCTTTATATTGATTTTAGAAAAAAACGCTACCACGTATGGCTGTGATATTTGGCCATCTCACTCAGAGTCCCCCTCCGCTCATCAGGTGCTGAGGATTTTTCCTATCAAAGAAAAAGAGTTATTAGTGTTGGGTCCCATGTTCACACGGGAAGGCTGGTCCCCCAACGCAATATTCCACCTGTCCACCAATTCCAATATTGGTGGCCAGTGGGTGGGGAGGGGGGGGGGGGGCTTTCTGGAGCACTAGTATGAGTATTGTGGGCTTAAGGGACTGGTTTCCAGAGGCCTAGTATGGACATTGTGGGCCAAATGGATTGTTGGCTAGCAGTTGACTCACGGCTATGCTTTGAAATTCCATTTCAAGTAGGGTGCAAGGCCACCAAATTCAAATGCAGTTTCCTACCATTTCAAGCAGGGTGCAAGGCCCCAAATTCAATTGCAGTTTCATACCACTTCAATAAGGGTGCAAGGCCACCAAATTCAGGTGCAGTTTCCTACCACTTCAAGCAGGGTGCAAGGCCACCAAATTGAAGTGCAGTTTCATGCCATTTCAAGGAGGGTGCAAGGCCACCAAATTCAAGTGCAGTTTCATACCACTTCAAGCAGGGTGCAAGACAACCAAATTGAAGTGCAGTTTCATACCATTTCAAGCAGGGTCCAAGGCCACCAAATTCAATTGCCGTTTCATATCACTTCAAGCAGGGTGCAAGGCCACCAAATTCAAGTGCAGTTTCCTACCACTTCAAGCAGGGTGTAAGGCCACCAAATTCAAGTGCAGTTTCATGCCATTTCAAGCAGGGTGCAAGGTCACCAAATTCAAGTGCTGTCTCCTACCACTTCAAGCAGGGTGTAAGGCCACAAAATTCAAGTGCAGTTTCATGCAACTTCATGCAGGGTGCAAGGCCACCAACTTCAAATGCAGTTTCATATAATTTCATGCAGGTTGCAAGGCCACCACTTTCAAATGCTCAGACAGAGTCGTGACCTCTCCCTCCCCCATCTTGCAGAGACTGATCCACACCCACACTTCCGGGTTTTATAATCCCTCCCCCCTCCCACCAGAAGAGGCGTGGCCTTCATGGCGTGATTGACAGGAGAGAGATTCTCACAATTTTTTAAACACTAATGACACTTTTATTTTTTATTGATGAGAAGACTCCTCTGCACCTGATGAGCGGAGGGCGACTGAGTAAGATGGCCAAAAATAACAGCCGTAAGTGGTAGCGTTTTATCTAAAATCAATGTACAGTGCAAACAGGAAGTTGTCAAGTTTAGACTTTTAATCATTTGTTTTATTTCAAACCAACCACCACCAACCATTTGCTGTGCTTTATTTCAAACCAACCACATTTTCATTTTCAAACCACATTAAGGGCACTCAAGGTCAGTAAAACCACACTCACAGTTTAGTAGGCATGTGTTCAGTGTTATTCACAGCTCAGACTGAGAGACATGACCCTCTCGCTCCCCCATCTTGCAGAGACTGACTGAGGCACTCAACACTTCCGGGTTTTATAGTCCCTCCGGAAGGAGCGTGGCCTTCAGGAGTGAGAATCTCAACATTTTTTAAACACTAATAACTCTTTTATTTTTCATCGATGGGAAAAATCCTCTTGTCCTGCACAGCGGAGGGGGACACTGAGTAAGATGGCCAAAAATCACAGCCATAAGTGGCAGCGTTTTATTCCAAAATCAATATACAGAACAACAGGAAGTGGTCAAGATCAGACTTTTAGTAATATAGATATTCATGATTTTGTTTACTTCTACTGGTCTAAAATAAAAGAGCTTGGATTTTTTTCTCCATAATCATCATCAATCCCCTCTTTGGGTGTCTCTGGATCATTGAATTTTTCTGCCAATATTGGTTCCACACTTACAAAAAAATTGTTGAAACTACTAACCACATCATCCATTTTATTTATGGTCTTATCATTATCGATGAAATAGTGAGGGTAACTTGATTCTGTTTAACATACTCCATCCATCTATCTATCTATATTTAAAACTCTGTGTGTGTCTGGCTGTGTGGCTGTGTGTGTTTCTGACTTGTGGCTGCCAGCCTTTGATTCGTTGCTACGCCAACACCCGACCCACAAGCGCCCTGATTTTTTCCATTTCGGTAGAGATTTCACTTTTCATTCCAAGTATCCACTCCTCATTAAATTTCATCGTGTTTATTTACACATTTTTAATAAAATCCTTCTCCCCCCCACCACTCACTAATTTTGTCGCCTCCTGCTGGCCGCTGCTGGCGCCCGCATCTCTCCTCAAAGACGCCATTTAAAAACAGCCACACTGCTGATTCCTCAGCCGCTTGAGTTGGAGGACCACGTCTCCCGTGGGGGCTACGGGTAGGGAATGGCTGCGTTGGGGGAGCAGACCCAACGGGTCTGCACTTGGTCTAGTATACCTTAAAATTGGTTTTATTTTTATCTAATACTAGGCTAAGTTGGGTCCCAGCATCACCTGGGAAGGCTGGTCCCCCAACGCAATATTCCACCTCTCCACCAATTCTAACATTGGTGGCCAATGGTGGGGGGGGGGGGGGGGGCTTTCTAGACGCTAGTATGGATGTTGTGGGCTGATGGCACTGGTTTCCACAGGGCTAGTATGGACATTGTGGGCCAAATGGATTCTTGGGCTGGCGGCTCAGTCACTTAAGCCTGTTGTGCTGGCAGCTCACCCATGGCTGGTGGGCTGGCAGTTGACTCACGGCTATTCCTTGAAATTCCATTTCAAGCAGGATTCAAGGCCACCAAATTCAAGTGCAGTTTCTTGCCACTTCAAGCAGGGTGCAAGGCCACTAAAGACAGCGAGTCGTGTCTCCCTCCTCCATCTTACCGAGACTGAGCCACGCCCACACTTCTGAGTTTTATAGTCCCTCCCCCTCCCACCAGAAGGGGCGTGGCCGTAATGGCGTGATTGACAGGAGAGAGAATCTCAACATTTTTTAAACACTAAACACTCTTTTATTTTTCATCGATGGGAAAAATCCTCGGCACCTGATAGCGGCGGGGGACTGAGTAAGATGGCCAAAATCACAGCCGTACGTAGTAGCGTTTTTTCTAAAATCAATATAAAGCGCAAACAGGAAGTGGTCATGATTAGACTTTTAATTATGTAGAAGGCAAGGCAACTTTAATTGGGCAAGGCAACTTTAATTAGGCAAGGCAACTTTAATTAGGCAAGGCAACTTTAATTAGGCAAGGCAACTTTAATTAGGCAAGGCAACTTTATCATTTCCAAACCAAAGGCAACACAGCTTTAGCATTTCCAAACCAAAGGCAACACAGCTTTAGCATTTCCAAACCAAAGGTAACACAGCTTTAGCATTTCCAAACCAAAGGCAACACAGCTTTAACATTTCCAAACCAAAGGCAACACAGCTTTAGCATTTCCAAACTATATTTTCAAACCACATTGAGGGCATTGACAGGTCAGTAAAGCCACTCACAGTTTAGTAGACATGTGTTCATTGTTATTCACAGCTCAGACTGAGAGACGTGACCCTCTCGCTCCCCCATCTTGCAGAGACTGACTGAGGCACTCAACACTTCTGGGTTTTATAGTCCCTCCGGAAGGTCCGTGGCCTTCAGAAGAGAATCTCAACATTTTTTAAACACTAATAACACTTTTATTTTTAATCGATGGGAAAAATCCTCTTGTCCTACGCAGCGGAGGGGGGCTCTGAGTAAGATGGCTAAAAATCACAGCCGCAAGTGACAGCGGTTTTTCTAAAATCAATATACAGAACAACAGGAAATGATCAAGATCAGACTTTTAGTAATATAGATTTCATTCTTACATATTTCTTTATTACATATCCTCATAATATTTGTTAACTTATTTTTATATGTTTTATATTTCATATCTGCCTTATTTGTTCTATACTTTATGGATTCTCTGTATAAATTATCTTTCTTTTTGCAATCCCTTTGCAATCCCTTTGTAATCCATGGAATATCCATATATTATTTATTTTCTTCTGTATTGTTTTATTGGACAGTTTTTGGCATACAATGTTGTGAACATTTTTAAGAATATTTAATATGCTTTGTCAATGCTTTCTTCCTCGTATATTATTCTACAATCTAGTGATAGTCATTCATTTCTAAATGCATTCATAGATTCTTCTGTCCTAGTTTGTATTTCAGGTTATCAACATTCTTATCCTTATAGTTAATGTCATAGATTACAAAAACTGACAAATGGTCACTGATGTCATTTATTAATAACCCACTCACTGTACAATGAATATATTATCCATTAGCGTGGCACAGTGAGATGTAATTCTGCTAGGCCTAGTCATTTTTGGATATAAGCTCATGCTATACAATGACTCTTCTGTCATTTTATGTTTATTTGGATTTAACAGATCTACGTTGAAATACGCTCAGATGAACATAACCTTTTGAAGTATTTTACCAAATATTTCTTCCATAAAATTCTTAAATATTTCAATATTAGATCCTGGTGCTTTATATATACAGCTCACAATTACATTTTTCTTCTTTTCCATACAGATTTCTATTCTGATACATTCTAGCACGCTATCAACCGCTGTTGTAATGCTTTCCACCACCTTATATTTGAAGTTTTTATCAACGTACAAAGCCACGCCCCCTCCTGTTCTTCCTGTTCATATAATTCAAGTCATATCCGATCAACTCAGCCCATATCCTTCTCAGGGCTCTTCCAAGTCTCTGATTAGCTATTATATTGAATGGTGTCTTGAATTGACATATATTCTTTGATGTTTTGGAAGTTGGCATATAGGCTTCTGCTATTGAATTGGATAATTGATATTTTATGACCTGACTTAACCTTCATGTTAAATTGTTTATCTATGTTCATGAGTCCATGAGTACGCCGCCCCAGCATGGTGCCGTAGCGCTCATACTAGCAAGCTAGAAGCCATTCTCAACGACGCCACGCGGATCATCACCGGCTGCCTAAGCCCTACTCTGATGGATCTTCTGCCAGTGCTCGCAGATATCGCACCCGCCAAGCTTCGCAGAGAGTACTTCACTCATAGGCTGGTGTGCAAGGCCCCATCGGACGCCACCTTGCCCAGGACTCACAGCAACTGGGACCTCAACACCTGTCATCTCGTCGTCCCTTCTCCCGTCACGCAGCGACCCTCTGTGTCTCCGCTTTCAACACACTAGAAGCATGGAGAACCAGCTGGGAACAGACTGCGTGACCTCTTCAATTCACTGTTGCACCGAACACCACAGCCCCACCCGGCTCGGATCTGAACCGGATCGGTACAGGGGTCGGCTGGTTCAACATCAACATGTATTCCTGGGGGCTGTGTTCATCATCAGCCTGCGTGTGTGGAGCAGACCAGCAAACAGCGCAGCACGTCATTTTCAACTGCGCTGTCCTCCGCCTCTCAGGTGGAGGGGTAGACCTCACGACCCTCGACAACAGCACATTGAACTAGCTACAGCGCCTGGAGGGCATTACATAACTTCTGCTGCCTCAAACGCAAGAAGATCTGTGTGGTAGCAGCAATTGTTGTTGATATTGTTGAAGACATTTTTTTCCTGGATCATAATCATTTTCCATATCTTGTGATTTATGCTCAGTATATTCAAAAGTTTTTGAACCCAGTTTATCATATTCTGTCATCCTTGTTGTTTGTGGTTCATCATTATCTCTTGATGGAGATAAATGATTTCTTTCAGAACCTGTCATGGTAGTGTGTAGTGCAGGGGTCGGCAACCTTGTTCTGCATAGGGCCCAGGACACATGTCTGTGAGCGGATGGCGGGCCACATCTATCATGTGTACACATGGATCCCACCCCCATCCCGCCCCGGATGGTAGGAATCGAATCACGTGTTCACAGAAGGTAGACAAAAATGCTGGAGAAACTCAGCGGATGAGGCAGCCTCATGCAATGCTTGCATGTCTCACCCACTGAGTTTCTCCAGCATTTTTGTCTTCCATTCCATTTTTCCCGCATCTGCAGTTCTTTCTTAAACGTGTTCACAGAAGGTGCCGGCAGCTTTGCGCAGGATGCGGTACAGCCAGATCTCGGCCATGCTCGGCAAGCCGGATGATTATGGGGAAAAATAATCCGCCTGCGGGCTGGATAATTCCAGGTTACGGGCTGAATTCGGCCCGGGGGGCGTTGGTTGCCAACCCCTGATGTATTGTATTTATTTATTTTGTATTTATTTAGTCCCTCGTTTTTTCATTACCTTGTTGTGTTGTTCTTTTGGACTCACTGGTATTTGTTCAATTCCACCATATCTCCGATGACCAGCATTCTAGCCTGTTCAGGTGTTCCGTTCAGTTTTATGAAGACTTTGCAGTTTGCTGTTCATGTAGATTGAAACTTTCTCTGCTTTCTCAGGAAGCGTGCCTTTCTGGCAATGTCCACATTCTTTTTTTGTCAAAGATGTTCATTCAAGTAAACATCTGATCCCTTCAGCTTATTTTCCTTGCCTTAGCAATGCGGTTTTATGCTTTCTGTTCACAAACCTTATTATTTTGGCTGGTTTGTCACTTGTTTTTCCGAGGGAGAGGGTGACATGCCTCGATGTTGTTATTTCCCACTTCAATTCCCTTAGACTGGAGGAAAGCAGTCACCTGTTGCTCCACAGAGTTTGAGTCCAACTCGCTGAGTTCCCCACCGTTCCTCGTTGTCACCGCCCGGGCGTATGGCCGGGGTTTAGTCTCCAGCCCAGTGACTATGATGTCGTTCATCTGTGTGTACTTTTCCAAATCAGCCACCCGGTTCTCCAGAAAGACGATCTGTTTTTCCTTCTTGGCGTTTTGTAGCCTCAGAGACTTGACCTCTTCCACTAAATCCAAAATATTTTTCTGCTATAGTTTGCTAGCAGAAACCTCCTCCGTCAGAATGTTGAGCGACCTCCTTTTGCCGTCGACTTCCTCAGCTGCGGGATTCTTTTTTGTTTCTTCCCACGTAGACACAACACAAAGATAACTTGACAAATTCTAGTACGAATTGTACAGCTGCTGTTTTAAACTACAGTCCCAGGCATGGAAGGATCTGCGGCCTATCATGTCCAGTTCGCAAACACAGCTTCGTATTTACAGTTTAAAATGTTAAACAATACTGCATACTGCAAAACAGTCCTGCACTGCATTTAAAGGTTAAGTTCACAAACTCTATCCGATCCTCATCGCCATTGTAAATATTACAGCTGAAAATACTTACCACCGGCGCCTCCCACAAATGGTTGAAATTGATGGGGATTAGTATTGTAATTGAGATATAACAAAAAAAATAGAAGTAATGACTGACTAGTTCTGGACATTTTGCACAACTGTTTCTAGCAACCGTTCTAATCTTCTAGCAACACTGCTCTATCCTAATTTCATGCTCTGGATTGTTATTAGTCTTGCTGTCTATCAACAAATTTGACATGGTATTTATTGTTTAATTAAAAATTAGATGATGGGCAATTTTCCTTTTTTTCTTAGACGAATGAATCCTATAGGGATAAAAGTCTGCACTATATAAATGAGCACCTTATACAAGCCAAGAACCGTCTTGTGGAAATAACAAAACCTCGGAGGAAAGCTTTGAAAGAGCTTACTCAAAGATGCCAGTTTTTGCAATGGGTCAAAGAGGCTTTGAAAGGTAAATAAGCACAAAACATTGTAATCTATTGCTTAATTTTTTTTTCTAATTATTTCAAATTGTTTTTGGAAATTAGTTTTGAGTTTTGCTAAGTGAATGATTTTTTTTTTTTAAGTAAACTGACTATTTATTTTATTTGTACCATTATGTATGTTCTGAATTTTCTCTATTTATTCCCAGTGAAGAGCAGCATCTGAAGAATTATGAAAAGACAGTATTTCACATGCACATAACTAGTCCATCAAACTACATGCAATCTTCTTTCCCAATGCTTCCCACCTCTCTCCCCCTTGAGACTCATTGTCCGTTTTTCCTATCAACTTCAATGATTCCGACTAATCGTTTCATAGCTTCCTCGTGTCCTTTAAAATATGCTTCTCGCCTGATCGGCCCTTTAACAGGACCAGTTGTGGTGCAACAGTTAAATTGCAATACTAATAATCCAGATATCTGAAACAAAAACTGAAAATTCAAGAAAAACTCCACAGGTCAAGCAGTATCAATGAAAAGAGAAAGAGTGTTATGCTTCGGGTTGAAGACTCCATCTAGCTAAGATAGCTAAGAAAATGGAAATATTTCTAAAAGATCAAGGTCAGAAATGCCCTGATAATGTACTCTAGCAGCATGAATAGGTTCTTTGTGCAACCCATCCATGCTGACTAAGATGCCCTCCTGAGCTGGTCCATTTGCTTGCATTTGACCTGTTTCCCTCCAAACCTTACCAAGCCTTTCAGATTTTATAATTGTACCCACCTCTGGCAGCTCTGCCCACCACCCCCTGTGTGGAAAAACTAGCCTTTCAGGTCCCCTTTAAATATTTCGCCTCTCATCTTAGACGATAGACAATAGACAATAGGTGCAGGAGTAGGCCATTCGGCCCTTTGAGCCAGCACCGCCATTCAATGTGATCATCGCTGATCATACACAATCAGTACCCTGTTCCAGCCTTCTCCCCATATCCCCTGACTCACAATCTTTAAGAGCCCTATCTAGCTCTCTCTTGAAAGTATCCAGAGAACCGACCTCAACCGCCCTATGAGGCAGAGAATTCCACAGACTCACAACTTTCTGAGAAAAAGTGTTTCCTCATCTCCGTTCTAAATGGCTGACCCCTTATTCTAAAACTGTGGTCCCTGGTTCTGGACTCCCCCAACATCTTAAACCTATGCCTTCTAGTTTTAGACTCTCCTACATTGGGGAAAAGATTGTAATCAGCCTAATCTATGCCTCATCTGATTTTATAAACTTCTGTAAGATCACCTCTCAGCCTCATCACTCAGGGAAGTCAGCCCAGCAAATTCAACCTCTTAAAGCCCTCCAGTCCCTGTCTCCATTTCAGCAAATTATTGCATAATATTTTACTAAAATTATTTCTCAAAATGGCTTAGTTTTTTTATTGTTCGGATTCTCTGATCATAGACGACATTTCGAATCGGTCGAAAAGGCTATCTGACATAACATTTTTGCAAAATATCCAACAGTTTGTTCGTTTCCACCATTTGTAACTGAGTTGGCTCTGGCTTGCTAATCACTTTCATAAAATGATTCCAGCAGCATAAATGGGGGAGTGTTAGATGCCCTGCAGCTACAGAGGTTAAGTGCATTTTTAGGCATTCTGAGAGTGGCAAACGTGAGACATGTTTGGTCTCAAGTGAAATGCTGCCAACTCATTGGAGTGTAGAAACCAGAAAAGGATTGTCATGTATTTTAAGAGAAATTGCTTCAAGAGGGCAGAGCAAGTAGAGGTTGTGACTATGGTACAAGCTTATACCCAATTATCATCTGCCATAAAGAGATGAGGTAAATACGTGAAACTCTAATAATATAATATGGATTGAAAGTAAATGTAACTTAAGAACTTCATTATTTTTAAGGTCCCTCAGCTGTAGATAAATATATTGTAGTTAAAAAATTAAATCTTTTTGGGGTAATAATTCCGTTTTACAATGCTTAGATTTCTCTGGTGATCAGTGCAAAAGATTTTTTGCCTTATTTCTTTTTCTTCTTTACCAGATGTAACTGAGTTGAAAGTGTTTGTGGACCTGGCTTCAATCTCAGCTGGTGAAAATGATCTTGATATCGATCGTGTGGCTTGCTTTCATGATGCTGTATTGGGCTACTCATCATTGCTGTTTGAAATAAAGCCACAAGCTGGATTTGATGACTTCATACATTGTGTACAGAAATTGTGGAATGCTTTAGATAATGACCCGGATCTTACCAAGAAGCTGGTAAATTTAACCTTAAGTTTCAGCATAATTGTGCATGATATTTGGTTTACAAATGGCTTGAGTAGCAGGTTTGTTTTTTTACAAAATGTAATTTTTAGAATTGCATGCTCTATTTAACAATATTCCGGTTCGTATTAATTATAGGAGTGCTAAATACCATCAGAATGTTTTTAAGCTTGAATTTATTCATGGGCATATCAATGTTTCGCTTAAATGCCTTAAAAGCTACCCTGTCAGATATAGATGTGCATTGACCAACCTAGGAATGGTGGCTTGAGAAGTATTTTGAGTTAAACCTGTGGATTGGAATACTTTAATGATTCAACTAAGGTTAGAGAAAGGAGGTCAAATACAAAATGAAACACCATTTATCTTCTCAAAACGCACTATAACCAGAGCTTTCATCAGTCTTTCCTTTTCTCTCACCATTTTTTATGGCTTCATGACTGGCATTAATTTTTGACAAGAAACCGACAATGTAGAGGATCAATACCATTTTTTCTTCAAATCTGCATTTTAAATGTTCAGTAAAACATGGAAGCAGAGAGTGAACATTTTATGTGAAATATCCTTCAGTAGTGTGATTACTGTTGCAGTGGATAATTTAATTTGTCCAAATTGTCAACGTTTGCAAGTTTGTTTTGAAGGTAACTTCCTTTTCCACTTTCAGCAAGATTCAGCTCGGCATTTGGAATGGCTGAAAACTGTGAAGGAAAGCCATGGGTCTATAGAACAATCATCACTTTCATTGGCTTCAGCTATAAACAGCAGTGGAATTTATGTAATCGATTCTCAAGGGAAAAACAAGGTATTGCAGAGCAGCGATGCTGGAGCAAAATGTTCCACAATATACGATAATATTAATGTTAGCAAATTGTTATACTCTTTTTATAATAGTACGTGGAGCAACTTTTTAGAATAATTTTTATGAACATCTTAAATAGAAACACCTCCTCAATCCCAAGGATCTAGTGATTCTATACTTGGCCTCTTTGGTTGGGGCAGTGAGTATAAGAGTCAGGAAGCCATGTTGGACTGAGTCCAAGCCAAGTCAATTCTCCTTTAGCTATGAAAATCAAATTGTACTTGCTACTCCAAATATAATCTCACCAGATCTCCAGCCAGTCTCAGAAAGGCATTATTAATTCTATACCCCAATACCTTGCATGAACCAGTACACTAAGATCCCACCCTACACCACCATTTGCTAGTTTACTCAGTATTTAACATGTCATAGGGTCTGTTTATCTTCTTTTCTTACCTAAGTGCATAATCTCATAGTTTCTCACATTCCTTACACCGCAGCTTTAAGCACTTGCTTAATCTATCTGTATGTCTTTGAAACTCTCCTAACAGCTCATGTTTCCACCAAACTGGTGATGTTATATTCTATTAATTTGTGTTTATATAAATTGTGGATAACTGAGATCGTTATGGCAACCAACTTGATTGCCAACTTGAAAAAGACATATATTCCAACTATGTTTTGACATCCTCAGTCTTCTTTCCCTGATAATGTTACCACCTATCTCATCAGCAGAATTTATGAATTTCCTTATAAAATGCAAGTCCTAATACATTATTGCTCCTTCAAAAACACACTAAAAATGATCAAATGCAAATTTCCTTTGTAATATATTGTCCGCCCAATTAAATTACAATGTTGCTAGTGTTTTATTATCATACTAGACCAAGTGCAGACCCGTTGGGTCTGGTCCCCAAACGTGCTTCAGACTCCGAGTACGGGGAGGGGGGGAGGGAGAGGGGGGGAGGTAGAGGGGGGGAGGTAGAGGGGGGGAGGGTGAGGGGAGGGAGGGGGGGGAGGTAGAGGGGGGGGTTAGGGAGAGGGAGGGGGTTACCGAACGGAACTCACTGTGGAATGAATCCATTAACGGAGCGGCTCAGCTGCTGGATTCGAAGTTGTCCCTGCCTTCCAGAGCCCTGGTTAAACGCGGGACGCGGGGGCCGCTGCGGCCCCATCAGAGACTGTGAGGCCTCGCATCTCTGTTCCCCGAACGTGCTTCAGATCCCGAGTACGGGGAGGGGCGGGCGTGATGCCGATTGAGCCTGTGGGCCAGGGCACCGGCTCTGTCACGCTGGCTCAAGGCAAAGATCAGCTGTTTCCCGAAAAGCAGCGGGGGAAGAGGCGATCTTTGGGTTGAGACAGCGTGAGAGAGCCGGCCCGAGGGTGGGGGGGGGGGGAGTGGAGGAAAGCAGCGAAAATGGCCAGCGAAAGACAGGTCGTTGAGGAGCCGGCTCTTGGCTCAAGCCAAAGATGGGCTGTTCCCCCGACGTAAAACAGCGGGGGAAGAGCCGATCATTGACTTGACCAGCGTGAGAGAGCCGCGAAAATCGGCAGCGAAAGAATAAAAATGGCGGCGTTTCTGGAGCAGAGCCGGGCAGCAGGAGGCCTTATGGTCGCTGGGCAGCAGGAGGCGACAAAATGAGTGGGGGGGGGGGAAGGATTTTATTTTAAAACGTGTACATAAAAATGTCCAAATGTTTTGAGGAGTGTATGAGTGAATGTAAAAGCGGATTCTCTAGCGAAATGCAAAAAATGAGGGAGTTTTAACGTGTGGTTTTGGCGGACCAAGGAATCAAAGGCCAAATCTGGCACCCACAAACACACACACACACACACACACACACACACACACACACACACACACACACACACACACACACACACACACACACACACACACACACACACACAGTTTTTATATATAGATAGATAGATGCAACAAATGTCATGCTAACTCATCTTTGGCTCTCTCTGTCTTCCAATTTTCAAAATATGCTGCAGTCAAACTAATTTTGAAAGTTCAACATTAATGCATCACAATTTAACGTGTTCTCTGTTATTTAAACCACTTCGTTAAAAATGTAGTGAGGAAGGTTGTCAAAGGATACAGCAGGATATAGCTGTGGATATATGAGCTGTGAGATGGCAGATGGAATTTAATCCAAACAAGTGTGAGGTGTTCACTTTAGAAGGTCAAATGCAAGAGGAAGGTATACAGTGAATGGCAGGACTGAGGAGTATTGATGTGCAGAGGGATCTTGGGTTGAAAGTCCATGGTTTCTTGAAAGTGGCAACACAAATACTTAGACATATAGCATACTTGCCTTCATCGGTTGGGGCAGTGAGTATAAAATTCAGGAAGTCATGTTCAAGAAGGAATGGCGAAGTGATGAAGTTAGTGAGTTGTGTGTGGGTGTAGGAGGTGGCACCAATGCAATCGTCGATGTAGCGGAGGTAGAGGTCGGGGATGGGGCCCTGGTACGTCTCGAACAAGGAAGTCAGGAAGTCATGTTGCAGATGTATAATACTTTGTTTAAGCCACATTTATAGTATTGAGTGTACTTGGTGCAATCATTGTGCCTGTCCTTTTTCTCGCAGTAGGCCAGAAACTGTATCCTCGGGCACTGCCCCTCCCGCCAGCAGAGTTTGAGATATTTACGTAGATATGGAATTATATCATTAGTTGAAGCCTTACCTGTGACAAGCATTTTTAGTCTTACCTACGTGTTTTCAGTGTATCAAGCTCTTCCAAGAGAAATAAACTATTGTGCACAGTCAGATCCATCTCAGTGTGCTTAATTATTTTCAATTTTTTCACAGCTTTCTTTGGGTTCAGCAATCATATTAAAACTGCCAGAAGCTCATGGTGACAATGAAGAAATACGAAGTTACACTCTTGAAGACCTAAAAGAACTGCAGAATAAACTCATGCTGATGTCAGTCAAGGGAGATCATGGCCAGAATGAAGTAGACAGATTCGTAGAGGTAACTGGCTACTTTAATGCATTCACATATCTATAGTGGGAAGCACAGCAGTGGAACACTTATTAGTCTTTGAATGAATGAACTTTATACATATCAGATTTTATATCAGATTTTTTTCCTCCAGAGGCTTTAATGTAGTGCGATAATATCTTTAGTGATTACAGAATTGGTATGATTTCAATACACTGAGACACTGAGGTTTTCATCATGAGCATTTTATCATTACTTTGCTGAGAACCTCTGATAACACAATTGCACCATATACAGTAATAGTAAGATTAAACGAGAACTTACCAGTTTGAAGTTTGATCTTGATTTTATGAGGAGTTACGATAAGCGATTACGTGAAGAAGGGACGTCAGTCGGCATGCGCGTCAATCTTCAAAGCAGCGGTGTGAAATCACAGAAAAGAGAAAATGACCTGAGGATAGTAAGATTGAGAACTAGAAACTACCAGATGACCTTGATAATATGAGGGAGGCAGCGGGGGGCACGTAATCGCTCATCGTAACTCCTCATAAAATCAAGATCAAACTTCAAACTGGTAAGTTCTTGTTTAATCTTACTATTTTACTTCGGAGTCACGTGAGTGACTACGTGAAGATTTTAAAGCTCTGTGACCTCACGCCGGATACGAGTCCAGTCACACTGAATGGATTGACCATGGATGAGTGAAAAGGTAAATCACTCAGGCATAACTTTAGTTAGGTAATAAAACTGATGCTTTAATATGAAAAAGAAAAAATAATAATAGTAACCCCTACCATCCTAGGGGGAGAAACTACAAAACAGAATTTAAAATGGTACGAGCAAACACCCCTGGTCCGGCAATAGGCTTGTTGTAAAACCGGTGGAACTTTCGTTCATTTCCCCATCCTGCAGCCGCTAGGATGTTTTCGAGGGGTACGTCCATTGCTCTTGCTGCTGACGTAGATGCAGCCCTGGTGGAGTGAGATTTAAAAGTGTCAATATTCACTCCTGCACTTGCCAGTACCTCCTTTAACCATCTGGAAATGGTTTGTGCTGATACCTTATGGTGAGGCTTTTTGTAACTAATTAGGACCGATTGCTCAGAGCCTCTGAGGTCCTTGGTGACCTTAATATAATGGCGTAAATGTGCTACGACACACAACCGTGGATCCTCGGAATATGCCAGGAACTCTATCTTGAGCCCTGGCACCCCTGGCCTGCTCTGTTTGATCAAGCACTCTATGTAAAAGGTTATAATATTTACATTGGTGGTCATGAAGTCGAGGCGCAGTTTGTGTAAAGTCTGGACTCGCTGCGCAGTTATCAGTGCCATTAGCATGACCACTTTTAGGGTGAGTTAGATAAGGGTAGAGAGGGAGCTGGTGCCCACTGGCGAAGCAGTGTAAGCACTACGCTTACGTCCCATATGTCCGTGTACCGAGGCCTTGGTGGTATGGAATTAAAAATGCCCTGCATGAACCTAGTTATTAAAGGGTGCATCCCTACGGTCTGGTGCCCTGACCCCAGCATTAAATAGGAAGATAGTGCGCTTCTGGCACTATTAATGGCACTGTAGCTCAGTTTTTGGTCATAGTACAGGGCAGATAGAAACTCCAGGACATCCGTAACGCGTGCTGTATTATACGAGATATTTGAGACAGTACAGAACATCTCCCACTTCTTGATGTGAGGGACGTACTGTTTTTGTGTACTGTCCCTCCAGGCCGCTGTCATCACATCCACGGTTCGTTTCGAGAGTCCGAGCCCCAGGTATGGTCTCCTCAGAATCTGCAAACCAATAGATTGATTCGGTCATGTAGAGGATAGATGTTCTCCGTTACTGGGTGAACGAGAAGTTCCTTGCTTTTAGGGACAGTCATAAAAGGCTGTGTTATAATTCCCATGAGTTGTGGAAGCCAATACTGTGTAGGCCAGTCAGGCACTACCAAAATGCCTGTGACTTTGTCTTGCTTGATTTTAGCCAAGCATCAGCCGATGAGGCAAAATGGGGGAAAAGCATATAAAAAAAATCCTCCCCAGTGTAGTTAAAACGCATCTACTGCTACTGCCCCTGGGTCTGGCTCCCAGGACACATATTTGGGTAATTGGTAATTTAATCTGGATGCGAACAGATCAATATCCAGGATGCCATACCGGGTTTTAATATCGTTAAATACTGCACGATTCAGCATCCATTCTGTGTTGTTGTTGAAAATCCGTGATCTGGTGTCCGCTACCATGTTGTATCTACCCGGTAGGTAGACAGCTGAGACCCAAATGTCCCTTGCAATACACCAGTGCCAAATAGGATTTGCGAATCTATCACAAGACACAGACTTAACACCACCCATGTGATTAATATACGCCACCGCGGTAGTGTTGTCAATCTGGAGCTGAACATGCACATGTTGCATAGTGCTGCAATAAGCCTTCAGCCCATAGTGAGCCCCCAACAACTCTAAGTAGTTAATACCTCTTTCCCGAAGAATCAAGGACCTGCTCATTCCACCTCGCACCACAGCTGGAGATGGTATCAGTTGCTCCCCATCCTAGGCCGCTTGCATCGGTTTGTAAGACGACCGAAGGAGTATCCAGCAAAATATCCCTGGAGCTATGACATATATTCGTCATCCACCATTGTAGTTCAGAAATGGCCTCGGTTGGCAATCGCATTGGTCTACCGTAATGGCCAGCGTGGGATCTGAGAGCCTGTTCCTTTGCACGTTGTAAATATTGATAGTGCAAAGGTCCGTAACGCATTGCTGGAAATGTCGCCACTAGTTTGCCAATTACACTTGCTGTTTGTCTAATTGATGGCTTATGTTTAACAATAAAGTAATTACAAGCTTTGGTTAACTCTAATTGTTTGCCCCTAGGCAGAGTCACTGACATGTGGATTGAGTTAATTGTAAACCCCAGGTAATCCATAACCCTGGTAGGTGTCAACTTGGACTTAACTGGATGGATGAGAATGCCCAATCTTTCAAACATGAGTTTGGTGGCTGAGACAGATGATTCTGCCGATAGCTTGGTGACCCCGAAAATGAGGATGTCATCCAAATATGCCATGACCATGTGGTTCTGAGCTCGTAATAGCCCCAGAATGGGTTTCAGTAGTTTGGTAAATAGTCTCGGAGCTGAAGTTAGCTCATTGGGCAATGCTTTGAACGGCCATATTGACCCATCCAGTTAAATTTCAAATATCTCATGTGCTCCCTATGAATAGGTACTGTGTAGTATGCATCTTTAAGGTCGATGCATGCGATATAGCCACCTTCAGAAATTATTTGGATGGCAGTGCCAAAATTATCAATTTTGAAATGTTTATACTGCACAAAAGAGTTGAGTTCAGTCAAGTCTAGGATAATACGAACTCCTCCATCCTTTTTCTGCTTGGTGAAAATATTGGATACAAATTGGTGAGGCTCTGGATGCGACCTCTCAATTACCTCTTTATAGGATAGAATTCGGATTTCAGCTTGTATATCCAAACTCTCCTGGGGTGAAAACACATATGTGCGGTTAGGTGAATGTTGTGTGGGTGGAAATGAGTCAATAATGAACTCAATTTTGAACCCTCGTATACTGTGCAGTATAAACGGATCCGCTGTGACCTATCGCTATTCATTCAAGAAATGTTGTAACCTTCCCCCAACCGGTGCGTGGGGCATGTGTAAGGTGTTCCACAAGGAACTAGGTAGACCTACCTCAGTTGTTACTGGCGGTGTGGTGCTGACCTCCGTTCCTGAGGCTTGGGAAATGGAGCTGGTGGCGGGTGCCCCCTGCGCATCCTTGCCGAGGGCCGGCTGGGGCGTACCTCTAAAAAAGACCTTGATGCCTCCAGTCCGGATTTTCCACCAGTTCCGGTGCCCCTAGACTGGTATCGCCTGGTGCTGAAGGGTGCGTAGGGGTGAGTCTGGTATGATGAGCCTCTGTGTGTGGCTTGGGCTCTACTCTACTTGAGGCGGATGGTCTTCGCCTCATCGTCCAGCTCCTGGACCTGCTTTGGCAGATCTTCCCCAAACAGATAATTGGCCGACTGGACATTGCTGGCCTTGCACAGCACAGCAAACTTAGGATTTAGCGCCGGCCGGATAGCGTTTTTGCGCAGGCAATTAATTTCAAAGTGAGCATTACAGCTTGGACTTCTGCGTCGACTCCGTTACATCCACAGAGGCTCTCGGCGCAGGCTTGTTTGCTTCAACCACGGACGTTCCATTCCATCCGTCTGCTCATTACCACGCTCTGCCCCCCCTCAACCGCGTCACCCCCCATCCCAGCTGACCGCACGCACTGTCAACCGGGACAACCTCAGATCTCTCCAGCCTGCCCCCATCCCTCCACCCTCTCACAATGCCAACTTTGCCCTCCTCAACACCAGGTCGCTCAACAACAAAGCCCTTGCCCTCCATGAACTAATCCTTGACAACACTCTGGACTTCCTTCTGCTCACTGCGACCTGGCAACAACCCAATGTCTTCTTCTCCCTCAATCAAACATCCCCACCTGGATTTAATTACATTTCCAAACCCCGCCCCTCCCGCCATGGAGGTGGCCTCGCTGTTATTTTTAACCAGAATTTTCGTATCACTGAACTCACCTTCCCCCCAGTAGCATCATTTGAATTCCTCGCCTTCAAAGCCCTTTCCTCCATGACAGTCATCCTCATTTACCGGCCACCTAAACCAAACCCCTCCTTCCTATCTGACTTCACTGAACTCCTCACACTTGCCTCATCCCTCTCCTCACGTCTGCTGCTACTTGGTGACTTAAATATTCACATGGACTCCCCCACCTGCAAGCTCGCATCTGAATTCGCCTTTTTACTGGACAACTTCTCTCTCTCTCAGCACGTCACCTTTCCCACCCATGACAAAGGTCACATCCTTGATCTGGTCTGCTCCATAAATCAACCGGTACTCGACCTCCATCCTTGCCTCTTCCCCCTCTCTGATCATAAGCTTATACGGTTCACCATCCCTTCTCCGACACCTCGCCCCCGCTTCCTCCGAGAAATCACCTTCCGGAATCTAAAATCCATTGATCCCCTCCATCTCTCTGACCTGCTCTCCACCACTCTCCCACTGGACTCAACCCCCATCTCACCTGATGATCTCACAAACCATCTCAACTCCACCTTGTCTACCTCCCTCAACACTCTGGCCCCCCTCAAAACAAGAACCGTAACTTTCAACACATCCTCACCCTGGTACACACCTGCACTTCGTAAACTGAAACAGACTGGTCGCCAACTCGAACGACTAATAAAGAAATCATCTCTCACAGTCCACCTTGAAGCTTACAAACTCCACCTCACTGACTACAAAGATGCCCTCATTGCTGCAAAATCTGCCTACCTCTCCTCCATATTCACCGATCCCTGCCTAAACCACAGAACCCTCTTCTCCACAGTGGGCAACCTCCTCAAGCCTCGAGCCAACACTCTCCCTACCTCTACTCCGGATCTCTGCAACTCATTCCTCCACTTTTTCGCTGATAAAATCAGCACCATCTATCAATCTTTATCCCCTGTACCCGACTCCCCAGCATCTACTCCACCACCTACCACGGCCCCTCCTTTCAACATCTCCACTGACCTCCTTACCCCTCCTCCACACTGCTTCCTCTCCCAGTTTGACCTGGTCACCCCTATTGAAATCTCCAAACTCATCAGCTCTTCCAAACCCACCACCTGCTCCCTCGACCCTCTCCCCACTCCCCTGTTGAAGTCCTGCCTCCCCGTACTCTGCCCCTACCTCACTAATCTCTTCAACTCCTCATTGTCCCAAGGAATTGTCCCCTCCGCTTTCAAAACTGCTGCCGTTACACCAATCCTAAAGAAACCTGGTCTTGATCCCTCCTCTCTCATTAACTACCGCCCAATCTCAAACCTCCCCTTCCTTTCAAAAACCCTGGAGCGTATCGTTGCGTCGCAACTTCATTCCCACCTCCTTGCGTATAACCTACTTGAACCCCTCCAATCTGGCTTTCGCCCCCTCCATAGCACAGAAACTGCTCTCCTCAAAGTCCTCAACGACCTCCTCACCTCTGCTGACACTGGTTCCCTCAACATCCTCATCCTCCTCGACCTGAGCGCAGCCTTCGATACAGTGAACCATAACATCCTGCTCACCAGACTCAAGGACCTCGGCATTGAAGGCTCTGCACTCAGCTGGCTCCGTTCCTACCTTTCCAACAGATCCCACTTCATCTCTCTCCACAACCACACCTCTGCTACAGCCGCAGTCACTCAAGGCGTTCCCCAAGGCTCCGTACTCGGCCCCCTCCTCTTCATCATCTACATCCTCCCCCTTGGTCAGATACTCCGCCACTTCAATCTGGACTTCCACTGTTACGCTGATGACACCCAGATTTACCTTGGCACCAAATCCCCCCACAACCCCCCCCTCTCCCATATCAACTCCTGTTTGTCAGCTATAAAAACCTGGATGCAACATAATTTCCTCAAACTCAACAGCGATAAGACAGAATTCCTCCTCATAGGCTCCAAAGCCACACTCAGCAAAATCAATAACCCCACTCTCACCATCGACGGCACCACTGTCTCCCCATCTCCCCAGGCCCGCAACCTTGGCGTGATCTTTGATTCCACCCTCTCCCTTGAGCCTCACATCCGCCATGTCATTAAAACCTCCTTCTTTCATCTCCGCAACATCGCCAAACTCAGACCCTCTCTCACTCCGCCTGCTGCTGAAAGACTCATCCATGCCTTCATCTCCTCCCGACTGGACTATTGCAACTCACTTCTCCTTGGCATCAGCTCCACCTACATCAACCGACTCCAACTGGTCCAGAACGCAGCCGCCCGACTCATCACCCACACCAAATCCTGGCATCACATCACTCCAGTCCTCAAAAAACTTCACTGGCTTCCCATCTCCCACCGGATCACCGACAAAATCCTGGTCCTCACCTACAAAGCCCTCCACCATCTGGCCCCCACATATCTCATTGACCTCCTCTCCCCCTACCACCCTCACGGTCCCTCAGATCCACATCAGCCGGTCTCCTCTCCATCCACAAGTCCAACCTCCGCAGTTTTGGGGACAGAGCCTTCTCCAGGGCAGCCCCCAGGCTCTGGAACTCCCTCCCCCAACTGATCCGCAATTCCGTGTCCCTCCCCATCTTCCAGTCCCGCCTCAAGACCCATCTCTTCACCTCTGCCTATCCTTAGCCCCACGTCCCCGTCCCTTTTCATCTGTGCATTAATTGCCTCATGCTGTGTTTTGTATTGAATTCTGTCTTTACTTTGTGTACTAGTCATGTCTCTACTATTTATTTCATTCCCCTTACATGTTTTTCCTATACATGCTCAATTTTTGTAAGGTGTCCTTGAGACTCTTGAAAGGCGCCCATAAATAAAATGTATTATTATTATTATTAATGCCACTGCGTCTTGTTGTGTATTGGTCAGTGGTTCTCCTTCTACTGACATTGCAAAGGCAGTTATGCCAGAGGCCAGCAACTTCTGGACTTTCTGGAGTTTCATCTCCTAGGCTCATACCTGCTCCAATATGACCCCAGATGGCGTGGTTTTCGGCCGGCACATTGAGGGAGGCACAGTTAGCTGGAGAGGGGTACCTGTTGGTGGTTTCTTCCATAGTTAATTCTTTTAGTTGGTGAGAGGCCAAATAATTGATATTGTTGGCCATGTCTTCATCCAGGGGTGCTCCTGATGGAGAGGTAATGGCAAATCTGGATGCCAAAAGTGGCACTTCAGCTCCGTGCCCCTGGGAATGCTCTCTTTCTGTGCCCCCAAACTCAGAGTCAGTCAAAAACTGACCCGATGTACTCCCTCCTCCAGTGAGAGAGACATTTTGCAGCCCCCTGTATGAAGCCGCTGGTGCGGGCTGCTGCAAAGACCCGTGTTTATACTGCTCCCTCCTACGGAGCAGATCACTCTCGAGCAACCTCTCCATAAGGTGCTCCATGTGGGTAGGTCGCCCGTGGACGCTTCCCAATGAAGAAGGGGATCCCTCCTGGCCCGACTCATCTGAGTCAACGGGCCTTGTGGTTTTCCGTGTGGCCTTGCGCCCCTGCGGGACCGCCACAGTGCCTTCCTCGGGCATCAGGTCTGCTGCTGCTGGCTCCACCGCCAGCGACAAGGTTGGTGATGTAGACAGTCTCCCTCTACCCGCTTTACCGCGGTCTTCGGTAGCCGGCTTCCCCGCAGACCGTCTCCTTACTTTGGACATTGCTGGGTCCAACATGTTGAAAAACAAGGTTTAATGAACCCGCCATAACCGACTGCAGAGTAGTTTATAGAAACACTTACCTGCCGTTTTTAAAACTTACCGCTGGAAGGACGTTGCGCGCCTGCCAGTCAGTCGTTGGCGCATGCTTCAGACGTAATGACGTGCATGCCGACTGACGTCCTTTCTTCACGTAGTCACTCACGTGACTCCGAAGTAAAATTAAACATCTCAATTGTAAATAAAGGCAAGGATAACATTTAAGATCTTGTAATTTATGTTTGCATATATCCATATGATTTTACTTGTCATCATTTCATTTGCAGACCATAATGAATATCTTTTGTGCACAGGTATTTGCCAATGTCCAAAGACTTGCAACGTCATTCATCAGTCTGTTTTCTGCTGGCAACATGCTCTTTAGGAACTGGAAAATAGAAGTGTATTGTTCAAGGACGTGTGAGGCTTGCTTGATAATAGATTTCAATCTAAAGGAAGTGCGTATTATTAAAGCTGTTGGAAAAGTCACCGAACAACTTCCCATTCTTTGTAAAAAGATGGAAGCCTATCTGGAAGTATGGAAGCAGTATATGGATAAGCAAAGGTCCCAGTACTATTATTTAAACTTCTACACAGCTGAACAAATTGTTTACCTCAGTACCCAATTATTTAATCGCAGCTGTACCAGACTGGATGTTCTGATGATGTTGTCATTCATTAAACCCAACTGTACTGCCGGCGACCTAGAAGTAGCTCAACAGAAACTTTTTGATGGAGATACAAGCATAGGACATCGCCCATTATGTGACAAGAAGAGTTGTGTCCAACCTTTTATGATGAGACAAGTAGATATTCAAGACATAGCCATGGAAGAAACAATGGATTTGGTGTGGAAGCAGTATATGGAAAACATGACTTATTTCCTGTCCAACTGTCTTGATGTCAGCACCCTTGGTAAACTTCTTGAAAATGTTGCTGACATGAAACAAACTGTTGCAAGGACAATTCCACCTGGCTTTCAGACAGGTCATCCTAACCTTGTTGTTTGTCCGCATTCTGAACTGCTTACATCTGCTTTATGCATTTACATGCACTCCAGTAATCAGCCATTGCCTACTTACGATGAAGTACTTATTTGCACAGCTGATACCACAAATGAACAAGTAGAGCTTTTCCTGAGACGGTGCCTGACTTCTGGCTGCACACATTCCAAGATCTATTCTCTACTGTATGCAGATGAGCTATCATATGATGTTAGTGTAAGGTTTGAAGAATTGTTCAAAAATCTGGAGTTGAAAAGTCAGTCAGATCAATATAAATTGGTGATATTGTGCAATAGTGAGAGGGAACACTGCTACATTCCAACAGCGTTGAGTCGACACAAGGTGCACATGATTCCGCAACAACCTTTAAAGGAAATCCAGAGTTATCTCGAAAATCATTACAGAGTTTCAACTAATTCATCAGCGGCTACTGTCTTTAGAGATGGAATGTTTGTGAGGATCATATCTTCAAACAGAGCTGGTGTTGGTAAGTTCCCATGCAATGAATGAGATATAACTAAACATTGATGAAGATGTTCTTCATGTTTGCTGGCTGTGAAGCATCATGTGAAATGAATGTTATGGTTGCTGTGCATCCGTAACCCGAAAGTACTTACTATCTACAGTGGCTTGCAAAAGTATTCATACCCCTTGAAATTTTCCACATTTTGTCACGTTACAACCACAAACGTAAATGTATTTTATTGGGATTTTATGTGATAGACCAACACAAAGTGGCGCATAATTGTGAAGTAGAAGGAAAATGATACATGGTTTTCACATTTTTTTACAAATAAAAAACTGAAAAGTGTGGCGTGCAAAAGTGTTCAGCCCCCTTTACTCTGATACCCCTAAATAAAATCCAGTGCAACCAATTGCCTTCAGAAGTCACCTAATTAGTAAATAGAGTCCACTTGTGTGTAATCTAATCTCAGTATAAATACAGCTGTTCTGTGAAGGCCTCAGAGGTTTGTTAGAGAACATTAGTGAACAAACAGCATCATGAAGCCCAAGGAACACACCAGACAGGTCAGGGATAAAGTTGTGGAGAAGTTTAAAGCGGGGTTAGGTTATAAAAAAATATCCCAAGCTTTGAACATCTCACGGAGCACTGTTCAATCCATCATCCGAAAATGGAAAGAGTATGGCACAACTGCAAACCTACCAAGACATGGCCGTCCACCTAAACTGACAGGCCGGGCAAGGAAAGCATTGATCAGAGAAGCAGCCAAGAGGCCCATGGTAACTCTGGAGGAGCTGCAGAGATCCACAGCTCAGGTGGGAGAATCTGTCCACAGGACAACTATTAGTCGTGCACTCCACAAATCGGGCCTTTATGGAAGAGTGGCAAGAAGAAAGCCATTGTTGAAAAAAAGCCATAAGAAGTCCCGTTTGCAGTTTGCCACAAGCCATGTGGGGGACACAGCAAACATGTGGAGGAAGGTGCTCTGGTCAGATGAGACCAAAATTGAAGTTTTTGGCCTAAATGCAAAACGCTATGTGTGGCGGAAAACTGACACTGCACATCACCCTGAACACACCATCCCCACTGTGAAACATGGTGGTGGCAGCATCATGCTGTGGGGATGCTTTTCTTCAGCAGTGACAGGGAAGCTGGTCAGAGTTGATGGGAAGATGGATGGAGCCAAATATAGGGCAATCTTGGAAGAAACCCTGTTAAAGTCTGCAAAAGACTTGAGACTGGGGCGGAGGTTCACCTTCCAGCAGGACAACGACCCTAAACATACAGCCAGAGCTACAATGGAATGGTTTAGATCAAAGCATATTCATGTGTTAGAATGCCCCAGTCAAAGTCCAGACCTAAATCCAATTGAGAATCTCTGGCAAAACTTGAAAATTGCTGTTCACAGACACTCTCCATCCAATCTGACTGAGCTTGAGCTATTTTGCAAAGAAGAATGGGCAAAAATTTCAGTCTCTAGATGTGCAAAGCTGGTAGAGACATACCCCAAAAGACTTGCAGCTGTAATTGCAGCGAAAGGTGGTTCTACAAAGTATTGACTCGGGGGCTGAATACTTATGCACGCCACACTTTTCAGTTTTTTATTTGTAAAATAAATTGAAATCCATGTATCATTTTCCTTCCACTTCACAATTATGCTCCACTTTGTGTTGGTCTATCACATAAAACCCCAATAAAATACATTTACGTTTGTGGTTGTAACGTGACAAAATGTGGAAAAGTTCAAGGGGTATTGTAAACTTTTGCAAGCCACTGTATTAAAACTGTGTGTGTGTGTGTGTGCTTCTGGCTGGGTGTGTGTGCTTCATGGCCACTTTTACATCCGATTTTGCACTCCTCAAAACATTTTCTTCTTTTTATGTACCCATTTTTTAATAAAATCCTACACCCCCCCTCACTCATTTTGTCGCCTCCTGCTGGCCAGCGACCATAACGGCTGCTGTCA